>NC_050445.1:114612310-114744810 GCF_903995425.1 Onychomys torridus
CCAAGGGCCACCATAAGAGGCCGATTTGGGTCCCAGGCTTTCCGGTTCTGGAGCTCACCTTTGGGACCGAGCAGAGAGGGAAATAAAGCCAGGAAGAACTCCAAGCCTGGATGTTCCCAAACCCAGGCACCATGCCCATCTTCCGTGACCTTCCCTGCTGTCCCAAGTCCTTACCTCAAATTCACCTTCCTAATTCTCTTCGGATATGGTTAAGGTGTTCTCAGACATTGTGGAACTGCACTTGAGAGGCTGAGGCAGGAGAATTTCCAGCTTGAGAATGGCCTGGGCTACACAGGGAGACCCTATCTCAAAACAAACGAGGGTGTGAGTTTCTCTGGCAGTGCATGATTGACATTTGGGACCAGGTAATATACCTTGTTGTGGGAATGCTCTGTGCACTGTAGTGTCGTTCCATAGAAGCTGTGTTTCAAAGCATGAACGGGCTCTACCAGCCATGTGCCAATAACACCCCCACCCCCAAACCACGATAGTAAAAACATCTCTCCCCACTTTGCCCCTGATTGGAAGTCACTGTTTAGGCAGGTGAATGTGTCTGTTGTGGGGACAGGAGCCATGAGGCTTGAGTCCTTGCCACAGAAGGTCTGCCACGGTGAGCGTTGATGAGCATCGTGTGGCAACAGTGGAGCCGCTCAAAGATAGCATATGTGCTCGAAATACATTTCAGAGCCTGTTCGCTCTCCTGCTCTCCCTCTCCAAAGCCTGCAGAGCCTCCTGGTCTTCGCCTCAGCTTGTTCCACCTCCCTACTCTTTTGCAGTAGGAGAATGCAGCTCAGAGACCCCCTGGATCCCACACCAGCCCTCACCTGCAGAACCCTGTTCCCCAGCTGTGAGCACCCTGCACTGCTGGGCTCCCCACCGTTGGCTCAGGTCCCAGGAGCATCTGTGGGCTCCCTCCCACTCCACTTGCCCACTGAGCCCCACCACCCTCCAGCTCCCCAAACCCGGGTGCCCCCCCACTGGAGAGGGGGAAGCAGCAGGTGTTGATGCTAATCAGTGTTCACAGCCCAGAACTGCAGTCGCTCCCAGGCTCACACACTCCCCAAAATTAAACACTCATTATACAAAATTAATTGACATTAATTAGCAAAAATTAAAACTTTAAACACAGCAAGGCGCTTTGGGGGGAGGAGTGGAGCGGGCAGGCTCCGCATTTGTCACCCCCCCTACATTTCCCACCACCCACCTACCGCCCCCAAGTCTCCCCATTTCCATCATGAAGCAGGGCTGGAGGACTTCAGGCCAGATCTATATCCGTATACCACCATGAGCCTGGGCCTGGCCTGTGAGTCCCAGTTAAGGGGAGCAGGGCAGCCATACCAAACATCTTCATCTACGGCTTATCTAAGGACCCAGGAACCTCCTCTCGCCACTGGTCCACAGGAGCTCAGTTGAGACAAGGGAGAAGTTTGACTAAATGAAGCAATTCAAACCACTGAAAGACTGCTCGCTCCCCCGACCCCCATCGCTGGGTACCTGGGGTTCAGGCACCTCAGCCTTTCCACTCTGTTCCCCTTTGCTGTGTGACCTCAGTTAAGTCACCATTGCTCCCTGAGCTTGTGTTCTGTTCATCTGATGAGGGGGCGATGCTGGGTGACTACAGCGGTCTGCTCTGTCACCTGCTGTTATGGATGGAAAGCTCTTGGTTTGCTCTACTGAGACAGGAGAGATTAAATATGGCGAGTGGCATTTAAAAGCAAATTATGACCCAAGGGACTGAGTTGCTGGAACGTCAGGCCCCAGCGGGGACACATCTCATGGACAGAGAGCCTTCTGGGTGCACATCTGCTTCCCAGCCTAGGGACCAGCCCCAGAAAAGAGGCGAACAGCGCCCTCTATAGGTAGCAGCTCCTAAAGCCTTCACCACTTCCACCAGTTACTTTTGGTCTATGATTCGCGGGTCTCCAAGGGTCTTGGCATCTTACATCAGGCTAAAAGCACAGCAGAGTACTCCGCCTTTCTGCTGTCACAGAAATCTTGGGGGTTGGGAGCCCTGGCTGGAGGTTGGAGCCAGGTAGGAAGCCATCCGTGCCTCACTACGCCTCTCTGTATTCCTCTCTCTCTCTCTCTCCAGCCAGTGCCAATATCTGCAACGTGGTCCTGATGCGGTACGGGGAGCTAGAGGAAGGGATTGATGTCCTGGATGCTGATGGCAACCTCGTGGGCTCCTCAAAGATCGCAGCCAGACATGTGGGTTTCCCAGGGGCTGAGCCCTGCCAGGGATGAATTGGTGTTCTCATACATCGCCTGTGCATTCCTTGAGAGCTTCTGGTCACAGGACCTTGGCTTGGTTCTCTAGATATCTCCTTCTCCTCCTCACTCTGGTCCCCATCTCCCATCTGGGCCTCAAAGTCTATTCTCAGTCATGCTTGATCACCTGGACACTGCTCTCCAACATCCCTGCCTCCTGTCTCTACTGTGAAAGTCCCCATTTTTTTTTTATCCCAGCCCCTAGGGCACAGCTCCTCTGAGGAGGTGTTAATTGGAGAGGGCAGAGGAGCCTCCCCGGGGCTTTTTCTCCATGCCCTAGGCCTTCACATCCCCATGGCTTGTGAATGGGAAGCTGTAGGCAGTGGTATGTGGCTGCTACCTTGCTGGGGAGCAGCAGCGATGTGAATGCTAGGGTGTCAGGCTGTGGAAGATGTTGTGGCCCCTGCAAATGGTTCCTTATAAAGCCCTCTTCATTAGCCCTGCTCACTGTAGCTCTTGTGTTTTACACACACACACACACACACACACACACACACACACACACACACACCAGTGTGTACACATGGCCTGTGCTTTCTCAGTCTTCCTTTGATGGTAGTTGGTGGCTTGTCCTACTGTTCTGGGTTCCACGCTGTGCATGGTGGTAATGAAACAAGAGGTCAACTGTGAGGGGATAGAACAGCACAGATATCCCAGGCGCTGTGGCTCAGCAGTTCTCCCATGGAGACTGAGTTACCCCTGTGCACAAGGCCTTGTGGAAAACCCCCTGATCTTCTCTTCCCTCTTCATCCATCTCTGGGGAAGTCAGGGCCCATCTCGACCCTCAAGGGGCCAGAGCTGGTTGCCATGCCAGCCCTACACTCTTGTTCCCTGCCCTGGCTCTAGGCCTCCACATCCTTCCCACAGCTGTTCTGGGGCCTAGAAAGACCTCTCCAGGCCCTTCCTTAGGATCACTATAAAAGAACAACATTTCTGGGAGAAACCTCAGCCCCTGGCCCATCATCAGAGAGACTCTACCCTCAGGTTCCTACACTATCCCAACCCCATCCTTTCAGAATGTCCTATGAGGAGAGCAGAGGTGACAGCCCTTCCCAAAGGCATCCAGGTAGGTCACCCAGCTCCTCTGCAGATCTAAGCTTCTTCCAGCCTTGCTTGAAAGACATCTCCTTGGAGAGACTTGGAGATCTGTGAACTGTGAGCCATTCCTGGACATTCCTCTAAGAGCAGGAACCATGAGTCGAAGGGACTCTGAAGTGGCTGTCCAAACACAGAATTGGCACTTAGCTAGGCCTCAGGCTATGCCTCCCAGGATCCTACAGAGTCCCAAGCAAACCCTGGAGCAGATCCATTAGACCCTGAGCATGCTCGCCAAAGCTTGTGCCCCTAACAAAGCTCACCTTTTCTCACTAAGGCTCATCAGGCTTGGGGAAATGTAGCTCAGTTGGTGGAGTCCTTACCTAGCACACACAAAGCCCTAGGTTTGATCCCTAGCACCATATAAATCCAATGGTGGTGGCTCATGCATGTAATCTCAGCACTCAGGAGGTGAAGGCAAGAGAATTCAAGGTCAAGAATCCTCAGCTACATAGTTCAAGGCCAGCCTGGGCTATAGAAAGAAAAAATAAAAAAGACTTCGTTAGAGCCAGAAGACAAAAGATCTTGCAGATCTTTGTCTTTAAGGGGTGCAGTTTTAAAAAGTAACCCCCAGCTTCATTCAGTTTGGGAGCCCCCCTGGCTTTGCAGGCCCCAGTGATTTGTTCTGGCTCAGTTTTGACAGTATCTTAGGTCCTCTGTGTA
Organism: Onychomys torridus; assembly: GCF_903995425.1. NCBI lineage: Eukaryota > Metazoa > Chordata > Mammalia > Rodentia > Cricetidae > Onychomys > Onychomys torridus. Next base: position 114,616,337 of record NC_050445.1, read on the forward strand.
CTGTTCTCCCAATCCCTGATCCCTGCACATCCAAGGCTGGGGAGGCTGTCCTCTGCTGCCCTTCCCCCATGCAGAGAGTCTGCTCTTCTCAGACAGTGTGGGTGAGGGGAGGCATTATTGCCTGGTGTCTGGGATCCAGCTCAGTGTGCACCGCTGTGAGCAAGCGCGGGCTGCCAGATGTGCTGAACAGCACACCTCAGACTCTGGGTGGGATTTGCTTCCCTGGTGGCTGTCCCAGCCCCGAGCCCCCCTCTCACCCCAGCCTGTCCCCATCCTTAGGCCCTGCTGGAGACAGCACTCACGCGTGTGGTCCTGCCTATGCCCATCCTGGTGCTTCCCCCGATCGTCATGTCCATGCTGGAGAAGTAAGTCAGGCTATGGGGACAGGGGGGGTGCCTGGGAGTGACCCATGGGACCTGAGGCAAAGGTAGGGGAGCCATGGCAGCCTACCGGGTGTGTTTCTGGGGTAGAAAGCACCCACTCTGTCCTCTACTGTACCGGACAGTGGTGTTGAAACTCATGACTTTTCCTATGTGAACTGGCTGGTGCCCAGTGCCCCAGGCTGCCTGTGGAGAAGCATGGTTCTGCCTTGGTGGAGGGGGCAGGAGAGCTGGCAGTTTGAGTGGGAGTCAGTCAGTTGTGACCCTGTGAGTGTGTGTGCATGTGCACATGCTCTGTCAGTGAAGACAGTATGAGATAGGAAGCTTAGATTTTCAACCTCACTGAGCCTCTGCTTACAGCTAGAATAATAGTCTGACTGTGGCTCACACTCTCCTCATTCAGAAGATGAGGCAGGCTTGCCATGAGTTTGAGATACCATGGGGTACACGACGAATTCTGGCCAGCATGGACTACATTGTTAGCTCTTATCTCAAAAAAAAAAAAAAAAAAAAAAAAAATGCTGGAAGCAGTGATATGTGCCTTTAACCCAAGCTTAGGAGGCAGAGGCAGACAGAGCTCTGTAAGTTCAAAGCCTGCCTGGTCTATATAATGAGTCCCAGGCCACCTGTCTTTAAAATAAAAAAATAAAAAAACCAATAAATTAATTATAATAAAGCTCCTTCAGAGGAAGATCAAAGGCCAACTATTTGTCATGTCACTGTCCACATAATATAGGGAACACCACAATAATAATAATAAAAGGCTCCTACTTATTGGTGAATCTGTGATAGGTTAGTGAAGACTGGGGTGCAGCTGGGAAGAGGTGTACAGGGAAGGAAGGAAAAACCCCGTCCAAATGCATATGGAGGCCTAGAAGGCCTGGGGAGGGGCAGGGAAGGGCCCTGGGTGGAGGGACATGAGAGGCACAGAGCGTGGCTGGTTCATGCATGTCCCTCTCTCTTGGGCACCTGCCTTGTGGAGAGTCTCTAGGCTCCAGCATGCTTGGAGGAAAGCATGCCCATTGGGGCAAACAGACAAGGGTCCTGTGTGTCCATCAGAGAGACCTTCCAATCCCAGAAATGAGTAGAACCTCTGTATCTGAGCATTGAGATTAAAAGTTGTTCATCTGGAACTGGGATTGTGGCCTAGAACTCAGAAGGCTGCAGCAGGAGAATTGCCATGAGTTTGAAGGTAGCATGGACTACATAGTGAGTTCCAGCCTGGGCTAAAAACCTTGTTTTAAAAACACATTAAGAAAGAAGGAAATGAATGGAATGGAAGGGAAGGGAAGGAAACAAGGAAGTCAACTTAGCAGGGAAACTTCCAACAAATAAACAAGGATAAAAGGAGGGTGATCCTTTGTGTCCCTGCCTTGTATATAGCCCTCTCCTGAACTGAGGCTGTCCCCAAGTACCAGCGACTGAAAGTACAGATATGTAGACCAGGAGCAGGTGAAGAGGGTGTGGTTCTCTTCAGCGCTGAGGCCTGCGGTTGGGAAGCATGGAGGTTGCTCACTGAATACTGTAGTCACCTGTCCCTTGTGCAAGTCTGGTGGGACAGAGCCCTCACCTGGCAGATTAGGTGGAGAAGTTTCCTTACACACAGGCATCAGAGGACAGCCGGAGCCAGTGAAGCCGAGGATTTGCTGCAAACTAAGGCTCACAAAAAGCTGCTGAGGGCAAATGGAGTCTCATCTGCCCAGACTGGTGTCACAAAGCAGCTGAGGAATCCACAAGTCCTTGGCTCTGGTTTTATGGCCTGAGAGAACTTGGCTGGCTGGGATAAGCTGGGCTAATCCATTGCAGACAGACCGAAACTCCAACCCTCCTCCTTGAGTACCCAGCACCCTCAGCCCAGTTCACAGGTACCCGAGAACTACACACAGGAGTGGGTAGGAAGCCAGTTCAGCCGAGGCCAGTCAGAGGCTTGTCCTTTGACACGAATTTGCTGAAGAGGAATAGGATCTGTGATGCTTTCCCAGTTTGTATAGAGCTGAGTTTGTAGAGTTGAAAGAGGGTTGGCATGGCGTTGCCTTGCCGGCTTAAATTGGTTTTAGGAGTTGTGGGAAGTGGTATGCAGATTATTTTGGCTGTGAACCCTCCCATCCAAGTGTCTGGAGTGCTGCATGGCCTGCCTCATCCCAGGCTCTAAGAAAGCTCCAGGGTAGAGTAATGAGAAATCAGTAGTCTGGGGTTCCATGTAGCTTACTAATAGTTGATCTTTTCTGGGGGTTCCTGGGATGATTTTGAGGAAGAGTTCAGTCCCAGTTCCCTCGGGAATATTGAGATTGATAAGACCCAGTTTGTACACACAAAGGCTTGTTAATCTCACACCCACTATAAAACCACAGGCCTGGATGATGGCAGGTGAGGCAGGGCACGGAGCAGAGACAGTGTATGCTTTTCCAGCCTCAATTTCCCACATAGAAAACAGGGACACTGTTGTCTTCTTGCTCTCCCGGGCTGGGCTTGGCATTTGGCACCATCCAGCATCTCTTTTTTTCCTGTAAGGTGGGCAGCTGTGCTGTCCAGAGTTCTTTGCGAGATTTCAAGGGCAGGTGGGAGGTGGGCACCCCCACCCTCTGTAGCCAGGTTGGGTGGGGAAGTCTGGACAGCCGGGGGAAGACAAAAGCACACTTACAAAGCAGACTTGCAAATTAATGGAGCGCAAAGTAGGGCCGCTCTGCAAGTGCTGAAGGAATGCACCGCAATGGGGGGGGGGGGGCGACCAGCTGTTGTGTGGCAGCCGGGGTGGGACCCGCCTTGCTTGCCTCTGGCCTCAGTCTATCCTCTGGCAGGAGCACTGGGGTCTGGAGCCTGGGTTAGACAGCTAGGGTTAGACAGAAAGTGGAAAGAAACTCTGCGGGCACCATTGTCCTTGCCCCTGAGATCAAAAGAAGTCTGCAGTGGGAAGTAGAGGGACTTCTCCACCTGTGCTGGGAACCCCTTCTCTGCTCCCCTTGCCCACACTCAAACCTCATAGCCCACACCTTCCCTGCAGCCCCTACCAGCCAGTCAGCTGGGTTCAGAGCCAGGGCTGGGAGGCCCACAGATGTAATACATCATCGCAGAGACAGGTGTCGATGTGGGGACAGAAAGACTATAGTTTGTTCCCCAAGCCCTGCAACCCTGGCTCAGAATACACTGGAAAAGTGCATCTGGGTGGGTGGGAGCTGGATGGAGGTCCTGGCCCCACCCATGGTAGATCCTTTAGTCCGCTCCCCCAGCTCCTTCACTGCCTGTGATCCGGGTCTTTCCTTTTTCCAAGCATTCGCACATCTCTCCATCTGCATATTTTAACTCCTCCAGCTGCCTTTCCAATCCCTGCCTGCCATCTCCCTCTTCTCCCCTCCCCCTATCCTGCTGTGTTTTCTCTTGGGGGCTCTGGACCAGACTCCCCAGGCTTCCCAAAGGTTACAACCCTGGGGCTCCCTGGACCCACTTGCCCACAAGGGACTTCAGCCTGCCTCCCTTGAGAGAAGCCAAGGTCACAATCTCCATGGATGGGAGTTTGTCCAACCTAACTTCCAGGAAGTCACCATTCCCTGTTCTAGGCGATCCTCAGGGCTGTGCCTCCACGAACCCTACACCCTCTGAGAACTGCTGCAGAGCCAGGAAGACAGGCCAGAGTCCCAGGCATGAGAGGCTGATCAGAGCTACACACTGCACAGGGCTGGTCTTGGCCTCATTCCAACCCCTGTGTGACTCCAGAGGAAGCCTGTGAGGCCTGGGGCTAACAGAGACTTGGGGTGGGGATAATGGGGTGCTGCTCCTTTGGGATTGAGCTTGATTTTAGCACCTTTGTCTTACCCCTCTTATTCCTTGGGAGACCCCTACCCCAACCCCCAGTAACTGAACCTAGAAACAACAATCCAACATCCACCCAGAGCATGGGGTCTGGGCCAGCCAGGAAAGGTAAGAGAACAATTCAGCTGTCAGGATTTGCATCCTCTGTGCAGGCAACAGCGGTACCAGCAAAAATGATGCACACTTACCTGCTGCTGAGCTGGCTGACCTTTGGATTTGCTTAGAATCGATAAGCAGTTGGGTCTTCGTAACACCTGAGTGAGAACATGGAAAGGCAGCCGCCTCTCCGAAGTGTGATCTGTAGATTCACGAATGCCAGTTCCTGGGTCTAATGCCAGCTGAAGGAGGATCCCGTGGAATCAGGAGCCCTTGGGAATTTACACTGTTAACTAGACCATTCCAGTATACACCAAAGGTCTGCCCCTCCCAACTGTGCTCTCTGCTGGGGGCCATGTGTTCTTGAGTTTGCCCCAGAAGGGAAGGGTGATGGGGGGTTTACCTGTCCCCAAGACTAGGACCCTGACCCAGAGGGATGGATTAGTCAGTTTTCCTTTATTTGAATAAATGTCTGAGATAACAGAAAATGTTTATTTTTTTATTTTGATTTGATTTTTTTTTTTTTTTTTTTTTTTTTTTTTTTTTGAGACAGGGTTTCTTTGTGTAACAGCTCTAGCTGTCCTGGAACTTGCTGTGTAGACCAGGCTGGCCTTGAACTCACAGAGATCTGTTGCCTCTGCCTCCCGAGTGCTGGAATTAAAGGTGTTTATTTTGGCTCTCACTTTCAGAAGATTCAGCCTGTCATCCAGTTTTAGCCCTGGGGCTGCAGGCCAACATGGGGTAAATAGGTAGCGGGACAACCTCTTCCCTTTATAGATTGAAAAAGTGGTAGGAGAGGGGCTGGAGATCCCTCATGCTCTTGAAGGGAGCCCCACCTCAGTGAACTGAAGACCTCCCCCTGGACCCTAGCCTTAGTGTCTAGTCTCCTAGCTAGACAGTGAGGCTAGAGAGCAAACCTAATGTGTGGCAGTTTGGAGACACTTACGATCTAGACAGTGTACAGCAAGGGCCTCTCCTCTGTGATTGGGGCAGACCTGCTGCAATGGGGGAGGGGAAAGCTCCTGTTGTAATCTGTCACTCGGGCTGGACATTTGAGGCTGCTGTGGCTACTGCGGCCAGGTTTAGTGCCCACCCAATATCTCTAGCAAACAATCCAGGCATTCTTCCTGCTGGAATTGCCAGGTCTCCGTGGGTGGAATGCCATAGATCTTGCCCAATAGTGGTAAGTGTGGTGAGTAGGTGCTTATCAGCTAGGGTGGGCCCCCACTCCATTGCAAGAACTCATTCAAACTCAGCACCCTGAAGAGAGGTTTTTCACACTTCTCTCCTGCTCAGGAATCATGCCCCCCAAATCCTGCCATAGGGAGTGGGTGACAACTGCATCACGTTTGGGGGGGTAGCTCTTCAAAGGGTCCTGAAGTCAGGAGCTAGGAGCAGCTCAGGACAATAAGAGCAGCCACAAGAGTCCAGGGCCAGTCCCTTGGCTACATCTGCCCTCCCCATGGCTCTTGGATGGAAGTGATAGCCAATGGGATGTCTTCAGTTCTCATGTATGATAGGACTGCCTCTCCCTGATCATGTGCATGTATTGTATGTGCATGTGTGTATGTATACAAGTATATTCTGTGTCTTCTCCCTGCATGGCGTATACTGGGGTTTTCCTCCGTTGAATGCATCTAAAGACCCTCTCACATACTTACATGATTCTTCAAGAGCCAGGGATGACAGTCTCTCCTGCCCCACTCCTACCTCCATGTACAGGGCTAGACAACTGTAGATGGGTGTCCCACTGTAAGAACTTGCTTATGATTTAAGTAGCTGAGGATTCCTTGCTGGGTCCAGCAATGACCTTCATAGCTGGGTGTGGGGAAAGCAGTGGTGACCAGTGAAAGATAGTGTCCATTCTTCTATTTGGCTAAAGATGCCTTGGGCCGCAGGATCTGCTGCCTTGGCCCTCACAAGAGGGCCACGTGAGGTGCACAGCCTGGGACCTGGCTCGGCAGCTCGTGGCTATCCCGCCCAGGCTGTGCACCTCACATGGCCCTCTTTCTCTCCACAGGACAGCTCTCTTGCAGGCACGCCCGCGGCTACTCCTACCTGTGCAGAGCCTCGTGTGCCTGGCAGCCTTCGGCTTGGCCCTGCCGCTGGCCATCAGCCTTTTCCCGCAGATGTCAGAGGTCAGTGGGGTTAAAGGGCAGGGCAGGGAGGAGTCATTTATTGACAGAGACCTAACCCATGCTGACTGCCAGTACTGAGCCAGGCTCTGTGGTGAGAACCGTGAATGAAGCAGGTGTGATGGCCCTTGTCTGTAATCCCAGCATTTTAGGCGATGGCTTTGTGGGGTGGAGGAGATGAGACAGGAGGACTGCTGTGAGTCTGAGGCCAGCCTGAGCTACAAAGTCGGTTGGAGACCAGCCTAAACTACAGAGTGAGAATCTTTCTTAAATTATAACAACAACAACATCATCAATAATAATAATAATAATGCATAAAGGAAAAATGAGGAAGGAGACTGGCCCAGGCTGACCTTTCAAAGACAACTGTCAAGCAGCAGCACAGGATGCTGTGGAATAGCGAAGTTCAAGGAAGGTTAGGGTGGGAGAAAAGAGGCCGCGGAGCAGACAGAGCCTGAAGGGAAGTGGTGCTGCCTGGGGCCTGGAAGCTGGGCTGGCGCTGGCCCACTCCAGGGGCTCTGGGGACACACAAGTGAAGGATAAGCTGGTATGAAGGTTCTGGGGTAAGATGATGTTTGATACCTGAATGAAGTCTGCCCTGTGAGCAATAGTGGGGAGAGATGAGGTGAGCCAGGTAAAGCCCCATGGCCCTGGTGGTGCTGAGAACCTGAAGGCTGAAGCCAAGGGGAGATGGCATCCAAAGGGCTGCACCCGGGACTCTTGATTGGGAACGCATGATCTCCATGGTTGCTTCATGAAGCTGAGTTGGAGCTCTGGAGAGGGAACCATCAGGAAGCTGTGGCGGGCGTCCAGTGAGAGATGATGGCGGCTTGGACCAGGCTGTTGGCAGTGGGCATTGAGAAGTGGGGCCATTGTGAGAGCGGGACAGCCGCTTCCTCAGGATTTTCGAGAGCTGCATGTGGTGGGAGGGAAGGGAGCCTGCAGGATGTGTGCCTGGCTCTCTGGTTTTGAAACCAGAAGGCAGATGTACTCATGTTGTCACAAGATGGAGATGGGAAGAGGGGAGGGTTGAGGAAGGACAGAGAGTTGAGTCAGTTAGACCTGTGGGTGGGAGGACCCTGTGGACCCTGTGAGAAGAGGTGCCCTGTGAGGAGCTGGCTCCAGCTCTACAATCTAGGACAATGTCTTCGGCCACAGGAATAGGATGGAAGCCACCAGGCAAGGACAGTGCCAGGCTCACGGAGATTGGGATGTTCAAATTCTTTGAGGTTAGAGAATACCCCTTGTCCTTAGACTATAAAGGCAAACCTTCTCCCCAGTGGTAGAGTGTCAGTTTGGGGGGCGGGGAGGGAGGCTGCAGCAGACCTCTAGAGCTTTTATTTGTTTTTTTTTTTATAATGGGAGGGAGGAAAACTCATGTGCATGCAAAATGGAAACACCAGGAGAGAACAGAGGACTTCCGGGAAAAGAGAGAAAAGGACTGGAGCGTAGACCAAGGGACCAGCCTTGGCAGGGGTGAGCCCTGCTCCTGGGAGCTGCTGGAGAGAGTGGGCAGATGGCAGGTGCAGTTGTAAGTGGAGAGTACAGGTGAGCAAGTCAGAGGCAAGGGCCAAGAGAGCAAAGGACCAACCTACTGTTTAGAGCGGCTGAGCTTGTGGCCAGAGAGGGACACTTCTCCAGAGTGATTTGAGGACAGCCCTGCTTCAAGAAGTGCCCAAATGGAGGATGGAGGGCAAGCCAGGACTCCTGGGGGAAAGTGGCAACGAGGGAGGCGGGGTTAGTGAAGACTGGAAGCCTGGGGCCTTAGTGTAGGGAGGGGCTGGAGTCACTGTCCCCTACTATGCCTCCAGGTTTGGGACACTCACGGTTGGGACCCTGGTGTGCTGTGTGAGGCTACAGTTCCCTGTGCCTTCACTGCTCTTCCAAACCTAGGACTGCTGAGTCTGGGAACTCCTGATGGAACCCAGGGCCACAGGCACCTATAAGCCCTGGAGACAGGGCAGAGGTTACTCTGAGGTCTCTGGGGACATGACTCTGCTGGAAGCTCTGCTTGTGGAGACCATCCAGGACAGAGAATCCCCAGATCACCAAATCAGAAGCCATCCCAGCTAGAAAGGGTCATCCCATGTATCATCCTCCTGGCTTTACCTGAAAGCAAGGCTGAGAACAGCCATGGATGGGACCAGCCCTTAGTCGCAGAAGCCAGTGTCGATATGAGGTGACGCTCTGGAGGCCATACCCCGGTACAAATAGGGGTCTAGTCAGCTGGTCCAAGAGGCTTTAGTCAAGGTCCAGACTCCTCTGTCTCCATTGCCTGTTCAAGTAAATATGGATGTTAGTGCCTCTGGGTGTCTAGCCACATTCACTTACAACAACCCAAACCTCTTATAGGTTGGGAAGAATTGCATGAGGTCTTTGTCCTTCAGAAGAGAGAGTAGTAACATGCTCTTCAGAACTCCCTGCTCAGCTGCACCTTCCCCAACAGGGTTCAGGCCAACCTGGATATTATAGAGTATTTTGAGACTTGTCTGCAGCCCAAGGCACCAAAGCCACCAGCCATTGGTTGGGAGGTCCTCACTTCCTTGTTCACTCTCCCAATTAATTCTAACGAGCAGTACAGGGATCATGTCTCATGTCCCAGAAGCCAGGGGAATTTGCCATATGAGTCTGGACTTGCTTGAGCTGACCCAACCTTGCCAAAAATCACCAAGGCTGTCAACAGAAGTAATCGCTGAAGTACTAATTAATTAGCTAGGAGACTTGGAGACCAAGTTCAGGAACTGGTGCCTAGGATGGCTAGCTTGCTGTGACTGGTGTGGTGGCCGACTCTCTAACCCCGGAACTTGAGAAGGAAGAACTTCCATTTCTCCTTCCATGCTTGGGAGAGAGCTTTGCTCTTTTCAAATGAGTGTTTCTGCTCATTGAAATGGCATCAAGGTCAACTCGAAAATAGTAATTATTAGCTTGACTTAGGGTCCCAAGTTAGGCCTCTGCTTGCCTTGTATTTTAAGTCTAGTTAAGTATCAAGAAATGTTACCTAATCAGTTGAGGTCATTGACCTCTGGGGAGAGTTTTGCCTAGAGACACAGAACCTTTGGTGAAGGGACTCTAGCCAGCTTGAACATGGCAGACATGGCTCTGGCAGGCCTTGCCCTTCCCCATTCCCTGTGCCGTGCTATAAACCATTAGATTACATTCCTAAAGCTGGCCACCAAGGTCTCTTCCATCATTTGGCCACTTCCTCCTCCTGAGGCTGACTACCAAGGTCTAGCTATCAGAAGCCCCCTTTGACTGCCCTAATTAACATGCCCAATCAAAATTAAACACCTCATCCTAACAGAGGGTTTCCCCTTTTACCTTTATAAACTTCCATTTGCCTATGGGCCATGTCTGTCTCCTCTATCCAGAGGCAGTCCTTTGTCCCTCTGAGATAAATATTCCTTCCCTTTCCCTTGTCCCTTCTCCTCATCCTCTGTCTCCTGTCTTTGTCTCTTATTCCCCGCCCTTTGTCCCTCTGAGCAAACAAATCTCCTTTGTGCTGAGAACTTGGCCTTGGGGTGTCTTGTGCCAAATATCAGTCCTTTCATTTGGTACATTGAAGGGACTGGAGGAGGAGACCTTCGAGAAAGAAAGGTCAAGATTAAGCTGAGGTACGGAGTGAACCCCGGGGGAACAGATTCAGGAGAGCCAAGGAGGGGAGGGAAGAGGAGTGAGGAGGAGGCTTAGAGATGGTCTCAGCAGAGAAAGTGTTTGTTTTCCAGCGAGGGCACTGGGGCAGCTTAAGGTTAAGGATATTGTCCATGTTGCTCATAAAAGAGGCAGCTTGTCCAGATAGCATTTTGTCACACTCTCCAGAGTGCCCACACCTTACTATAAGAAGAGGGACCAAGCCAGGTGGTGGTGGTGGTGGTGGTGGTGGTGGTGGTGGTGCACACCTTTAACCCCAGCACTTGGGAGGCAGAGGCAGGCAGATCTCTGTGAGTTCGAGGCCAGCCTGGAATGAGTTCCAGGACAGCCAGAGCTGTTACACAGAGAAATCCTGTCTTGGGAAAAAGAAGAGGAGGAGGAGGAGGAGGAACCACCACTTATGTACCCCAGACTGCCCCCTGCTTATCTATCAGTACAAAACTGTCCTCCTCTAAACCGCCTGTCTTTCCTAGGGAATCCACCTTCATATCTACAGGGACCTTCTGTGGGGCTACCCCTTTGTTTTCTAACAGAACGGAACAGGGTGGGGCATCTAGGAGGCCAAGAGGTGGGATCTGGAATAAGCTCTGAACTTGGGTATGAGAACTAGGTCTGGTCTCCTGCCTGGCCTCAAACTCCCTGACTCGACAGGGAGAACGGATCTTCCTTTTGACCTGGAGGGTAAGGGTGCAGAGGAGCATTGGCTAGTGTCCCAACAATACCTAGAATAAGTCCCCTGCCCCATGGTCTCCCATAAAGAGTAGGCTACTCTCTAGTGACTGGGACACGTCTTCTAATCTCCAGAAGCATGCATTCTGGTTGAAAACAAAGTAACTAAATGTCCTTGGGTGTGGTCACTCACACCTATAATCCCAGCCCTTGGCAGGCAAAAGGAGCGGATCCCCACAAATTCAAGGCCAGCCGCATCACACAGCAAGTTGTAGGCCGGCTAGGATAACACAGGAATCCTGGGGGGGTGGGGGTGTGTGAAACTGAGTATGATATCACACACCTGAGCCTAGGTGATCAGAGATTGATTCAAGGCTATCCTTGACTACACAGTGATTTTGAATCCAGTTTGGACTACATAATACTTTGTCTCAAAAAAAAGCTGAAATAAAGTCATATGAGGGTGGTAGTTACAATGGAGATAAAGCCAAGGGCTATGCTATGGCTTGCTCCAAGGCTTCTTGAGGTAGGGTAAGTTGTAGGGAGCTCCCTAGTTGAAAAGGTCCTGACTTAGGGCAGGCCCTGTACATTAGGAATATTAGGCCTCTGAACAAGCAAACTTAATCTATCCCTCTGCCCCATCTGCGTGTACACTGGTGTCTTAGACTCTCTTAGGGGAACATCCAGAGTCCAGCCTTTGGGTTCCTGGGCTTGGCTGTCCCCAGAGTCTGGACCTGGCAATGAGGAATGCCCCTCCGATTCTGACCGCCAATGTTTTCTACCTGGGAATGTATCCAACCCAGCAGTTTAATGAACCTCAGGTCTCCTAGGGAGCAAGAAAGCAGTGCCCTGGCCAAGCCTCCCTCACCCTTGCCTCTGTCTTTCTTAATTCCTTGAGTCCTCTGAGACTCTCCCATATCCAGGTTCTCCCCTCCCCCTCTGCTCCCTGGGGAGCTCGGGGGCTAGAGAAGGGCTGCTGTACAAGCGGGAACTATTGTTCCACAATCTGGTTTTGTCCTCATCTTGTTGGCAGGCGGCAGGAGAGGAGCGAAAGGTTAATGAGGCGCTGTGAACGGGGGACTGCAGCGGGCGGGCGCCGGCTTGGTGACAGGGAGCTAATTAGGAGCAGTTTAACAGGAGGAAAAAGTGAAATCTCCTCTTCACCAACTGTCAATAATTAGCCGATTTGGTGAGGTTGAAATGTGTCCACAGAAGAAGGCGGGGCTTGTCTGGGGATGGGTGGGGGGGGGGGGGGGGTGGGGCAACTGAGGCTCAGCCCTGTCTTTAGGTGTGTCGGAGGAGCGGGGGAGATTGTTGTACTGGGCCATCCTGCAGCCTGGGGCCTCCCTTCTGCCCTCTGGTTGGCTTTTCCTAGCTTGATCCCAGTTAAGACCTCAGCCAAAAGGCAAGTATTAGAACTGTTTCTTCTAGTCTCTGCCCGGTAGGAACCTGGAAGTGAAAATAAGAGGCAGGTGCTGGAATCAGAAGGATAGCAGCTACCCTACTCAAAGTCCCATGCTGATCCTTAGGCACCCGCCTTTCTCACAGTGTGGGTGTGCCCTCTGAGTGATAGCTGAATGGTGCCAAGAGGAGGCTGGCCAGGGAAGGCCCTTAGCCTCCTGTGGAGCATGCCTTCCTTGTCATCCCTTGGCGCTGTCCACCCAGCCACTCTAAGGAGGTCTGGAGCGGAGGATCCGGCCCCAGCCTTTTACGGCAGCTGGAAGGGTGTTTGTTGCTGCAGAGGCCTCCTGGGGCCAAGGAGTCGTGTTCACAAGCCAGAAGGTTGTTTCCTGTTGGGCCTGTTTGCACTGTCTTGTCTTGTCTTTTGTTGGCCCCTGGCCTTTGGCCTTTACAGACACCTCAGCAGATGGACGTCTCCTCCCCAGTCTCTAGCTTTTGCTGAACACCTTAACTGGAAGAAAAGGCATCAATCACTCCTGCCAAAACCCCCTCAGTCCAACCACTCCCCAGCTCAGCTCTAGAGGGCCTCTGGGGGCCCGAGGCATGATGGGAGGAAGGCTGAAACCCTCTTCAGCGCTATTTGCATACCCTCTTTCAACTCAGGCCTCTAAAGTAATTCTTAGGGCCACGTTCAGTCTCCAACTCAGTCCCTGCTCCTCACCTCTCCTTGTCCCTCTGTAGTTTTCATAGATAGGAAACAAAGAAGTACCCTCCTATGTCAGAATGCGCCCTCCCATGGGTACTAGACCCACTGCCTCATCAGCCCTGCAGAAAGGGGTAGCACTGGTGGACCCACTTGACTAGGCAGTGTGACGGCGCGACACATCAGAAGCTAATACCCTCCCCAGTTTGTCGCCCTTTCTGTGAGAGCAAGTTTGAGGGAAGAGTTGGGAATCTTCTAGAATGCCTGGTCCCTGGGACATTTTTCTTGATATTCAGCATCCATCCCACCTCAAACATGTAGGCTCTGGTCTCATTTCCATCCTTAGGACAGAGCCTCTTCTGGCCTCCATGTAAGGCTGAGAACCCAACTCTATGACCACCTGACACATTTCGTGCACCCTGACTGTTGCCTCCTGCTCCTTCTGCTCTTCCAGGACCCAAACAAGGTCAGAGACAGTGTCTATCGGGCACTGTGTCCCTCCTGAGTCCACAGGACCTTTCACTGTCCCTAGAGTATTATCCCTCTTCTTCTCTAGTCTCACATCCATCTTTGCTTAGAGATGTTTGTTTGGGGTTTTTCTTGTTTGCTGGTTTGATCAATCCCCACTGAACGCCGAAGCAGGCTATTTTTGCTGTCAGAAATCTGCCGCCTCCCCGCCCGCTGCTTTCTTGGAATTTGCCCACAGGACCCCCCAGGAGGGACAAACGGGGATGGCAAAGCCACTTGGATCCTAGGAACGCCAACGCCACCTGTCATATTGCCTGTTCCCCACACCCCCATCCTAACCCATGCATGCACACAGGCCCACACACGTGCATACCCACCAGTATGCACACATTCTCAATGATATGTTTCAGGAAAGCCACCTCCCAACCTGTCCTTCCTAGATCTCTCTCCCAGAACCTTCTAGAACACCTCACTGGATTCAAGATGGAGTGGAGGCTTAGCTGGGCAAAGCTTTCACTGAGTGAAAAGCAGTAAGTGAAAAGGGCTTGGAGCATGCCTGGACTACACACAGCAAGGGCCGAGGCCTATAAGAGAAGTTATTGGCTAGGGCTGGACAAGATGACCACGATCTCACCATTGCTCCATAGCATCATGTGAGTTTCTACCCCCTCCTAAAACCCTCCCACTCACTTCTAGCTGTTATCTTTGTCCTAGAAAAATTTCCCTAATATATATGGAGAAACTGAGTCCTCAAGGCTGAGAAGACAGAGAGACAGACTCTAAGGTCAGTCCACCAGAGGGCACCCAGGAACAATATAAAGTTCTGAAAGGAAACTAGGGCTTGGAGCGCTTGCTGGGTCGACAAAGTTCCGGGGAGGAGCCCCATGTTGCGGGGGAGGAGCTCTTTAGTTCAGTTTGATTGAGTTAGAATATTGAGGCATCTTGAGGGGCTGTTCATGTGGATGTGGAAGCTGTAATCTGTCTTTTCTCTGCCCTAGTCTTCAACCAGAGATGTGGTGAAGATAAAGACAAGTGCTGGAAATGCTCACGGCCATAATCTTGGCATGAGATCATGTGATGTGTGTGGCATGAGATCAGGGGATCCCTCCAGGAGGAGGCAGATATACCTCAGACCTCAAGAGCAGAGCATCCAAGGAACCCTGAGAAAGCCCTAAGAGGCCTTGAGCAGGCCAGACATGCTCTTCACTCAGTGGAAGTTTTGCCCATCCAAGCTTCTCCACCAACAGGTGTTCTAGAAGGTTCTGGGAGTGACAGGCTGGGAGGTGGCTTTGTTGAGTCTGGAGTCAAGGAGTCTGGTTTGGTTTTGTTTAAGACAGGCTCTTGTTATCTAGACCGGGCTGGCCTAGAACTCTCAATCCTCCTGCCTCTGCCTCCCAAGTGCTGGGATGATAGGCGTGTACCACCATGACTAGCTGGAGTGTGACCTTCATTAAGAAGGCGGTTGGGGTCTATCATGGGTACCAGAGGCCTAACTCAGGCACTCAGGGGTCCAAGCTCAGGCCTCAGCTGCTCCTGCACCCCAGTTTACCCCGGCCCTTCAGAGACTCTTAGATCAGTTTCAGAGACTGATGTACAGTGTATGTATGAGCGGAATGCAACGTTGGCTCAGTCCTGGTTAGAAAAGTGGGATATGGCTGCCTGGTGGACCATTTGGGAACCTATGTCAAATGCTATGCCACCTGCTTGCCTCAGAGGCCCAGACCCCTAGGCAGGCACGGAAGTGGCTTTAGGCTGTGTCACAGGGTCAGGCTGAATGTCCCACCCCTCTGCCCTTCTCTTTGAAAAGGAGGTAGAAAAGCCCGCCATGGCAGCAGAGGCAGGAGGAGGGAGTTCTTTGTAGTAGGGAAAAGCCCCTGAGAATGGGGCACGGCTGGGGGATCCAGTTTCCTGTTTATGTCTCTGCACCTTAGCTCCAGGTTCAAATATGTAAACTATCCACTGGGCCTGGCTGCAGGTGTGTGTGTGTGTGCGCGCTCCCAGGCTGGAAGGCAGAGGTGCCTCCAGTGCATTCCTGACTCCTGGCCCCCACCCCAACCCAGGGTGTCTGGCTGCAAATAACTCAAGGTTAACCCTTCCCAGACCATGAAGGAAAGCTATAGGGAAGTGAGGGCTCTGGAGCTAGCTGGGCCTTGGGGTATTTAGGGGAGATACTGGACATGGTACTCTGCATTTTGGGGTGTCTCCTGAGAGGGGCTTTGTGGTTCAAGCTTGGTCTGCAGGATGGAGATGGGGCTGATGAAGCAGGCCCAGCATAATGGCAGTGCTTATTTTGTGGCAGGCTGGACATGTTAATGGCATCACCAGTTATGGGGCAAGAAGTACCATCCAGCATATACTGAGCAATACCTTCAGCATCCTCTATGGTCCCTGCAGCTCCTGCTCTCTAAGGCTCTGGTACCTTCTTCCAGACACTTCTCTATGAGAGCCTCCATTCAGCTCTACCGGCCTGGGCTTGAAGAAGCCCACCAGATTAGACACACAGATTCCTGGTTGCCTCCGCCAACAGCCTGAAGCTGGGGGAATCTCTTTTTCCTGTGGCTGTTCAGCACTATCTCATCTCCCTGGAGCCTGGGGGAGTTGCCTTGTGGATATAACCAAGTCCCAACCTTCTCAGCCCAACCCTCAGGGCCTCTGGTGCTGGTACCCCTTCGGGCTATACCTATACCTCTCTGAGTCTTCATCTCTTCATCTCTCCAGAGCCCCATCTGCTAGCAACTGTGGCCATGGTGCCATTTCCAGTGCAGCATATAAAGCAGAATTGCTGCTTCCTAAAGTCACCTCTCAGGGCCATCCAGCAGCCCAGGAGTCCTCAAGAGAAAGAATAGCACTTGTCCTTAGCTCTGGGGATGGGGAAGGGGTTGGAGCTGGAGAGGGCAGCTGGAAAACCTGTGGTGTCCAGCCATACTGTGAACCACAGGTTTAGAGGACACTGCCAGACAGGACCTGGAGAAATTCCTCTGGAGAACCTTGCCCACTGCCCTCATCTCAGAAAGGTGGCCTACAATAGATATATTTGGTCATGGATAAGAAGAGGGAATGTGGGCCTGATGACCCAGGCAGTACCAGGGTCCTTGTCCTGGCCTCCCCCAGTTAGCCCAATGGTGAGGGCCCTCGGTGGTCTCCACACATATGAGATCTGAAGATGGTAGATCATCGGCCCCACAGCCAGCCAGGGCCGGAGAACTGGAGGGTCCTCACAGGTGGCTGGCTGACTTGTCTCACAGTGAAAGTAAGGCTGTATGCACACAAGGGCAACATTGAGTCGGTGCAGCACTGGGAAGTCTCGGTTTCAGGAGGTTCCCCACAATCTAGCTATGGGCTGGGGGTGGAGGAGGGTGCAAAGCAGTCATTGGGGCCACTGTGAGACATCACTCACCTGGTACAGAGGGCCTGGAGGTGTCTGGATACCCTATGTCACTGTTCAGCAGCTTGTGCTGGCCGCCTAAGGCTGCCTTCCTGGGCTCATTCCCTTCCCCACCCCTCGAATGTGCCTGTTCCCCTCCATCTGCTCTCCCGGGCAAGCTCCCCCACTCTGGAGGCGCTGGCTGTGCGCGCACATCCGGCTCCCTCTTGCCCAGAGCCCAGAACCCTGGGCCCATCTGCTTCTCAGGCCGTTCCACCCAGGAGACCCACAGGCACCCCAGCCTCAGCATGGCCAGCCCACCCGCTTCCCATATTCCCTGCCTCTGAGAATGGTATCACCACCACCCCAGCTCTGGAGCTAGAATTAGGAGTCATCCAACGCCCAGTCATCCTCGACACCTCCCTCTCACCCCCACATGCAATTGGTCATCAGCTCTGTGGATGTCATCTTCGGAAAGGCTCTTTGGCAGACTCTTCCTCCTGCCCCCATGGGCAGCGTCAGAAAGCAGGACCTAAGAACTTTGTGGTTCCAACAGCTGCTCCTCTGGGAGGATCCCCTACCCCCCCACTCTCCTTCCCCATCCCCCACTTTGCCATGGCCTGAGGGGCCTTTCTAAGCCTGAGTGTATCCATCCCTGCTCACAGTCCTTCCATAGCTCCCTAATTCTCGTGGAGAATGGCTGACACCTCCAGGTAGCCTAAGATATCTTGCCTGTCCTAGGCTGACATCCATGTGTCCCCCGTAACCACCACTGCCCTTCTTCCTGTCCACAGCACATGCTGACTGGCCAGCCACTTTCTTCCCCTTAATCCAGCAAGTATGGCTTGCCTTCTCTCATCCACATCCTCCATTCTCTTCCTGGCCCACCTCCTCTGAGAAGTCTCCCTTCCTTGTTCCTTCTCCAGTACATGGTAACCCCAAGGCCCTCCCCAGTTTCCATGGTACTTTGTTTGTCTCTCAGGAATCCATCTGCTTTCACTTTCTGACTCCTCCCCTAGACTTCCAGCTTCTCCAGGGCAGTGGGCTGGCCCTGTCCATCACTGCTCACCCAGTCTGAGTGTGTGGAGTTGGCTAATGTGAGCACATACACACACTGAATGAAAATGAGCAGGAATAGAGACTCTGTCCCTAAGACCCTAATCTAGAGTGCCTGGCCACCTCCCCCAGGAGGCTTGCACTTGCCTGCTTCTCCCCACACTTGTTTCCATTCTACCTGCTGCCCTCAGCTCAGTGAGGGGCCCAGGAGAGCCTGGATGCCATGATGGAGGGGCCTCAGTCTCGTAGGGGGTGCTGTGTTCTGTGGGAAGTGGGCCCTGCAGGCCGTGGCCCTGGGCCTTGGTCCTCCACCTCGGTGGTGAGCAGCCTCTAGGATTTTAATGCGGGCCTCGGTGCTTCAGTGGAAGCTGCATGGGGAGCTGCTAATAATGGCACTAAAATAAAATATGCTACATCTGTTATGGGTAGCAGAACAAAATTAGCTGCTCACACCTCTGACATCCAAGATGTCTTAACTTAAAATACTCCTTGGCTTACTTTACATCATTTACTGATTATATTTAAAAGAAATACAATTTTGCAATTACTGTTCTTTCCAGTGTGGTATCTATGCATCATTTTCCTTTTATGTTTATATATTTCTCCTTCATTAGTGCAGTCTGAAGGGTGATTAGGATTCTTCAAACATTTTACAGAGGTTAAACGTTGATTAAGATTTAATTATTACTGTAAATAGCTTGGAATGACATATGGTGCAAAAGCCTGACATATGTGCATTTGAATAAATGAAGTGCTATTTCCCAGGATGCCTCGGTAGCTGTTTAACAGCTTTCCCGAAGGGTTATGTTACACCTCATGGTAAGATTGCTGGGATGTTATATTTTGTTGGTTTTTGCAGCTGAAAGCTAAGAACAGTTTTCCAGTTTTTTAAAAACATTGAATATTTTAAATACCTAAATTGTTTTGCACAAATTTTTGCTAATTTGTCTAACTAGGTTAAACATTTTCAAAAGCATTTAGATTTTTAAGCGTGGGCGCTGTGCATTGTGTCAGTGGCAGCATGGGGACCAGGGGGGGGCTGGTGGGGTGGAGGGGGCTCAGGGTAGAGGGGTGGGGCGCGAGAAGGTGGTTTCAGGAGAGGGGTCCTGGGTCCTGAGCCTAGTTCTTGTCTGTTTGGCCATCTCAAGTAGCCAGAGTGCTAGGATGTCGAGGAGGACAGGGGATGGATGCCCCTTCTCCAGGGCCCCATCCATGCCCACCAGCTCTAATCCTCACCAAACTCCTATTTGCCTGGACCTTGACCTGGGCTCCCTGGCTTGACCAGGCTCTCCAAAGTCTCCCTTGTTTGTGCCACCCTCTGGCCACATCCTAAGGCCTCCAGGACTTCACATATAGCATGTACCTAGGATCATGGTCAGCTGAGCTACAACAGAAAGGCCTGGTAGTTAGTTCTATGATCTTGCCTGGATCGCATGCCAAGCTGGGGTGGGGGGATGGTGTCAACACTAAGAGACCACCTTCCTCACTGGTCCACCATCATGCTATCCCTTCTGGCTCACCATGGAGCTGAAGGCCAACATCTGGGCTGCTGCAGTTTCCAGAGGATTTAGTCTCTAGGTTCTTGCCGTCCATTTTCTTTCCACCCAGAGAGACGCTAGCACTGTGCTAGGCCTGAATGTCTCAGAGTGAACAAGATCTGCACAGGCCTGCCTTGGGGGGCTCTTGTGATCTAACGTGGAAAGGTAGAGGATGAGTGAGCAGTCAGCACCCCAATGCTGGGATATCACTCAGATAGAAGAAATGCGGGGGTCTTGAGCCAGAAAGGTTGTCCTCGCCAGCCTAGATGAGTGATGGCCTACAGATAGGCCTATGAAGCTGACTGAAACCAGGAAGGTTCAGTGGAAGTGAGAATGGGTGGGAGGATGCCTCTAACAGACAGAGCAACCAACCCAGGAGACTTGGGGTGAAGCAGGGAACAGCCCAGTTTGTCTAATGAGCCCAAAGAAGTACCTATGTCCTGTGTCTGTGAGATAATGGGAAGCCTGGCAGTGGGGACCAAAGGCATGGGTTCAGACCACTGAACCATTTTTTAGTGATGATAGGGGCAATCATACCTGAGATTCAGAAGGCAGTGGGCTGAAGTGCATGGGAGGAAAGGGAAGGGAAGGGAGAGAAGGAAAGGGAAGGGGGCCTAGGGTCTTCAGTCAGACAGCCATTTGATGATGGTGTTATTGTCTGTAACTGGAGCTGGGTCTGGGGCAGGAGGAAATAGCAGACTTAGGTCCATTTCAGAATGGCTGAGTTTATGTACCCGTAAAGCAGCCACCATCTTTGACTAGCCTGCAGTCAGCTGTTGGCCTGTGGCTCAAGGGAGAACCACAGCTGGATACCCCTCAGACATGACAGCCACCAGGGACTCAGCCAGACCAAGCCCCAAGTACTCCAAGACGTGTCCAATAGGTGTTGTGAAATGAGGGTAACAGTGACCTTGTGGAGAGAGGTTTTCATAGAGGATAATGGGAACAGGAGCCAGATTTGCTGTGGGCTGAAGCCAGTGGGAGGTGGCCAGGTGGATTTGACCAGAATGGACAATTTAAAGAAGCATGGTTGCTGAGGAGGAGAAATACCAGGCCGCAGGCAAGCCTGCCATGGTGCAAAAGGAGTTTCCTCAGATGCAAGGTTCTTATGGCACGTGGAGACACTCACAGGAAGGAGTCACTGGACAGCAAAGTTGGGAGAGAAGTATGTCTAGGAGAAGGCTGTGCAGAGGCAGGAGGAAGGCGGAGCCAGGTGGGTTTCTGCCTTCTAAGGGGGAGGGACAGCCACTGAGGGCAAGAGGGAGGGGCAGAGTGTGGACCCTGGTAGGCTATGGCTGTGATTGTGGGTCTGAGAGGAGCTCCTTATTAGTGCCCCTGACGTAAGCAGGCTCAGCAGCTCAGGAGGGGGAAGCTGCAGGGGAGCTGTTGATGTGACAGAGAAGCCGGAACCCAGTGGCCTCTGCAGAGGATGGAGATGGACTTGCCAGGCAGTGGGCCTGAGGGAAAGCTGTTGCCAGCTGCCGCAAGGGTCGAGCTGAAGTCAGGGACAGTGGAATTTTTGTTTGTTTGTTTGTTTTTGTTTTTTTTGAGAAAGGGTTTCTCTGTGTAGCTTTGCGCCTTTTTCCTGGAACTCACTTGGTAGCCCAGGCTGGCCTCGAACTCACAGAGATCCACCTGCCTCTACCTCCCGAGTGCTGGGATTAAAGGTGTGCGCCACCACTGCCCAGCAGGACAGTGGATTTTGAAGATCTCTGTGAGGTGGTCAAGTTGAAAGGTGGATGCATGGGCAGAGACCTCTAAAGCAGGACTTCTACCAATCAGGGCTAGAAGGATCCTTGAGTCTGGGAAGGAGTTGAAGTAATGGTCCCTGAGATCTGAATTGGGGTGCGTGCACATGTGTGTATGTGTGTGTGTAGACAGAGATGGAGTCTCTGAGACCTGCAGTATTATTGGTCCAGGAGAGCAGTGAATGGGGTGCTGCCATGGGAGAGGCTGTTGGGGGAGATAGAGAAGGGGGTCTCAAATGTGCTGGCAGTATGGGGAACAAGAGCATTGGCAATGATGGAAACCCAAGATCTAGACAAGAAAGAGGCTAACCCTGGGCTGGAAGGGTGATGTAAAAGGACGCATGCATTCCCCTCAGTGGGACGTGTGGGCACTGGCTGTGACATGCACAGAACTGTGGGTACCAGAACCAGTTCTCTTCCTGACCCTCCCCACCTCTTCACTCTTCTCCTCCTCTCCTCAGATTGAAACTTCCCAGTTGGAGCCTGAGATAGCCCGGGCTACAAGCAGCCGCACAGTGGTCTACAATAAGGGGCTGTGAGTGAAGATCAGCCGGCCTGGAAACACAGCACTCTCCAGGCCACATGTTTGGGGTGGGGAAGGAGTCTCATGAGCTACTTCTGCAGGGAGGGGCTGCCTGGGAAGCAGTCAACCACCAGCAGTAGGGAGACTAACCATTCACATTTTAACATAGGGGAGAGGAATTCTGACTCATTTCCTACACAAAAAGAATCAAGTGCATCTCTGGGCCTTACATGGGGTCGTCTCAACTCCAATTCCGTGTGAGCTGAAGAACAGTAGAGTGCTCCTGGGGTAGAATTAGGATCCTTTTATATGTTGCTGTTTTGTTTTGTTTTAATTTTTTTTTTCTTTTTATTAGAAGCAAGTCTGAGCCTTGGTTGCAGCTGACTAGAAGTGGCAGGTAGACATGTGGAGGGAGCCAGAGGAGCCTGGGAACTGGGTTGGCTTGATGGATGGAAAATGTAGTGGCTAGGCCCGATAGGCCCCTGGGTTAGAGAAGAGAAGGCAGAGGAGGTGGTCTGCACCCCACAAGATGAACTAGCCATAATCAAGGTTCTCAGGAACTGGCTCTCTTGTTCAAGGAGCACTAGAGACCTCTGGAAAGTTCCGGGAGCAGCGGGCTCTGAGTGTAGCCAGCTCCTGTCCACACCACAGTGGAGTGAAAATCGGTGACCTCAGGCATAGGTCATCTTTTATGGAGCTCTTATGGATTCTAGGCCCCTGAGAGCACCCCAGCTCTATTCAGGGAGCCCCACAAGGGAACATTGTTTAGTGTGAACAAGAAGAGGAGCCCATCTAGGCTCTCTGGGGGAAGGTTCTTTTCCAAGAATAGCTAGAGTTTTATACTGGGACAAAGGTGGGTTGAGCCCACTGCTGTCCAGTCTGTAGCCATGACACCGTCTGTCACATTCCACACCTTCCTGCATAGGAGAGTCTCCTGCTTGAGGGTACAAGGCCAGAACCCTGGCAACTGCCTGAGAGGTAGTGTCATCCCAGTTCTAACACGGGCAGGCTCTATGGCGATGGACAAGCCACCTACATCTCTGAGCTTCCATCCCCTGCCTGGGAGCAAACAGCCAAATTGAGGTTCCACCAGGCCTTTGACTCCTCTCTGCCTGACTCACTCAGATGCTGCACATTCCAAGCATGTCTCTAAGGTGGATTCTGGTCCAGAAAATGCATCAGGCTCCTCTGGAAATGGCCAGCACTTGGCCTCAAAAGAGGACCTTACCCTTCTGTATGTGACCCCACATACAAGGAAGACCTTGACTTGTGCCAAATACTTCGTGGCTGTGGAGGAGGTCTTAAGGATGCCCGAGACAAGCATGGGCTGTCAGTCCACACATCACCTCTCGCTGCTGCAGACGCGAGGCCTCTTCACTGCTGGCTCCTGACTCCATCTTATTTGTAGACCATAGTGAAAGAGATAACTCTCCCTAAGGAGGCAGGGTCTGGGTGGGGATGAGTAGGGTGACTCCTGATCTGAAAGATCCACAGAAAACATAGCACTCTGATCTTCACATGGCCCTCATCTGATTCTACTAGAATGGGAGCCCTGCCTTGTGACCCTGGAACCTCCCTCTGGTGACTCAGGAGGGGGCTGAAGGTGAACATGTATAGTTGCAGTAAAAGCCTGGCACAGAGCATCAAGAACAAGGCCACAGGTGGCCTGTCAGAGTCTTAAGGCGATGTAGCTGCAGTGAGGTGTGTCTGCCATGGGCATTGGCACCATGGTCTCCAGATCTTGACTGGGAACTAGATCATCTGGAGCCCCTTTGCAAAAGTGCATTCCCAGCTCTCCCTGCCCCCATTTATCATGGAACCTTGTCCTTATGCATTTTATCTTGGGACCAAAACTGCCCCCCCCCCAGAGGTTCCACTGACCAGGACCTCTTCCAGCTTTCCCTCTGTACTGGCTGTCACTGTACTGGCCTCAGTATCCCTCCTCGGTTTGCTTTGTGTATGGAGATGATTTCTACCACACTCCTAAATACAAGCCCAGGTGAGCTGAGGAGGCAGCTCCTTCGGGTATGCAGTGGCAAATGGCCCTTGTAGTTCGGGTGATGGTGACGGAGGGTGTTGAGCCATGCTGCTAAACCCTGTTCTGACTTCAGAACAGGGATAAAATCCACAAGGGAAGCTTTCTGTGAGTGCAAATACCCATGTCTGCTGAGGCTAGAGGAAGTTGGCCAGGAGGAAAAGGGCATAAATGAACTCTCATTGGATCTAGTTTTGCCAGCAGTCAGGGTATCTCTGCAGCAGGCTCTCTAGCCCTGCCATTCCCGGCCACCTCTCCTGGGTTCTTTAAACATTCCCTAAGGCTCCAAGGATGCTCTTTCATCTCCGGAAAGCAATTTGAGAGTGCAGGAACCAAAAATCCAAGATGCCAAGATGACCACCGAATTGGGACGTCTGCACACTCTGTTGCTTGCTGACTGTGGATCTCTTCTGTCTGAAGCCTCTGGCCTGGGGAAGAAGGGGGATCTGGAGGTAGAGAAGAGCCAGTGGGGGCCGGTCCATGGTGGGCTTCCAGCCTTGGGCAGGTATGAGCAAGGCCCCAACACGTGTGCCTCAGCATACCTAGGGGCTTCAGACTGTCTTTTTAACCTCGGAAAACTTCTCAATTGATGTGATTTATGCCATACTAATGAGCTGTGGTCAATAAACGTGGATTTAAAACACGAGGGTGTGGCTTTGTGGATTATAGGACAGTGAGAGGGGAAGAATGAAGAGATACAGAGGGAGCAAGTAAAGGCAGCCTGGGGCCTTTGTGGGAATACCCCAAAGGCAGCTGCAGGCCCAGGGTTCAGGAAAGGGGAAGAGGAAAGGGAAGAGGAGTGTGTGGAGACAGGAAGCTGGAAAAGAAGGTGGGTTGAAACCACAGAAGAGGACCAGCTTGGATGGCTCAGCCAGGAAAAATGATTGCCATGCAAGCCTGAGCAACTGAGTTTAATCCCCAGAACCCATGGTGGAAGGAGAGAACTGATTCCTGAAAGTTATCATCTGATCGCCACACGTGCACCATAGCATGTGAGCCCCAGCCCCTGCCCCCCCCCCACACACACATGAAAATAAAAAAGAAGGACTCACAAAAGAAGCCCAGTGGCTGGATGGCTGCTGAAGAGACTTACGTTAAGAAACAGAACACCTTAGGAGTTCAATAAACTCTTGTGTAGTGTGGACCCAGGAAAGGGGACCATCCTGGACTGCATGGCCTGGAGATCTATGGGGGGTGGGTGGGGACTGTGCCAAGTGCAGGTACGATGTTTCATGTGTGTGTGGCTTCTGGAATTCTGCCCCTCCCAATTCCCTCATAGTTCCCCATGTGTTGGCTAATTTTTATGCCATCTTGACACAGCTATAGTAATGAGAGGAGGGGACCCTCAATTGAGGGTGCCCCCATAAGATCAGGTCGTTAGGGTATTTTCTTAATTGGTGATTGATGCGGGAGGGTCCAGCCCATGCCATCCTTGGGTGCTATAAGAAAGCAGGCTGAGCAAGCCATGGGGAGGTTCCTGCTGTTTGAGTTCCTGTCCTGGCTTCCTTCAGTGATGAACCTGTGTTATGGAAGAGTAAGTGAAATAAATCCTTTCCTCCCCAATTTGCTTTTGGCCATGGTTTCATCACAACCATAGTGACCCTAATTAGGACCCCCCAGGACCAGGACTATCACCTCCTGATAGATCTGGCTTCCCTCCCAAGCTACCCTCTAGAAGTTTCCAGGGGGAGGCCTGCCCTCTTCTTTGGACCACTGAGCATAGTCCAGCCCTGCAGAGAGAAGCTGAGGTGGGTAGGAAGCATGTAATAGGCAGATGCTGGCCCAGCCCCATCTGGCTGTTGTGGATACTTCTTTTATGTGTATGTACAGGTTTGTGAGCATGCGGGTGCACATCTATGTGCACTTGTGTAGAAAGACCAGAGGTCATTCCTCAGGAGCCATCTACCTTGATTTTGAAGTCTCTCACCAAGTTGCCTAGATTGGCCAGTGAGCAAACCCTAGGATCTGCCTGGTAGAGGCAGATATAGAGGTAGAGACCTTTCTACTACTTGGATTACAAGCATGGCTCAGCACATCTGGACTCATTACTGTTGTTGTTGTTTTGGTTGGTTAGTTTTTTTGAGACAGAGTCTCTCTACATCGCCCTAACTGTCCTGGAACTCACTATATAGATCAGGTTGGCCTCAAACTCATTGACACCTGCCTCTGCCTCCCAAGTCCTGAGACTGAAGGCATATACCACCACACCCAGCCTCCTGGCTTTTGAAAAGTGGGTTTCATCACTTTGCCAACTGAACCATCTCTCCAGCTTCTGGTGCAAGCTCTTCTGAACTGAGACTTGGTGTACTTATCTACCAAATGGCAAGCACAGGGCCACACACTGTCTCGTTGGAAGAGTAGAGAAGCCAGTGGTGAATGCACCAGACCCTTCTCTCGGGTCTCCTTATTATCCCGGGTGTGGGTAGGAGACTTGGGCTCTGGGCCTCACTGGAAGAATTGAAGAGGGAAGAAAGAGAGAGGATGGGGTCTCTCTATTCAAAGTGATACCTTGAGGTCAGGAGGCTACTGGTCTCTGGGGAATTTCTTTGCTAAGAGCCTCACAGGCCCCACTGCCCCCATCAGGGCGGAAATCCTTGACTCTCAGGACATACACAAATCCCTCCTGGGAACTGTTTGTTGTTTTTAGCTAGACTGGGGACTCAGCTCCTGCCCAGCTCTGAGATCATTAACACTTGAAGAATGCAGCCTCTCCTTCCGTCCATGGACTGGCCTGGGCCTAGGCTTCTTCCTCTCAAAGACTAGGAGAGTCAGAATGCTTGGGCAGGGGGAAGGGTGTGAGAACAGTGATGAGTGACCCTTTCCTGCGGCTGGAGCAGCCTGGCTTTATATTCAGAATGAGGCCTTCTTCAGCACCTCCTGCCCCTACCCCAGCTGCTGTTGCTCCTGCCATCCCATCTACCCCCCTAGTTAAGCCCTCAAATGGGAACTTCTCATCTGCTTCTCCCAAGTCCCTTTTTCTGTAGTACCAGATATCCCTAATGGCAATGGCCAAGAACTGGCCCCCAACACCCACACATACACCTCCAGGCAACTACTATCAGCATTTTCTAAGGTCAGAGGATGATTCTTTAGTCAATACAAAAACCTGGGCCCCACTGCAAAGCTCTGGGAGAGGTGGAGAGATGGAAAAAGAACAGATCAGAGAAAGAGGAGACAATGGACAGACTGGCAGGCCACAGATTCTCCCCTGGAGACTCCATGCACCCCTAGTGAGGACAGAGGGGATGCTACCAGTCTGAGGCCACCTGACATTGCTGTCTTCTTCCTCCTGTGCAAGTATGGGAGAAGAAGCAATGGCTCTGACCACCCCAAGAATGAGCCATATGAAATCCAGTGTGTTCCCAGAACACAGGCGAGATCCTGGGGAGGCCAGGGAGGCCACGGAGGCCTTGTGGAGAGCTGCATGGAGGAGGAAGTAGATACAGTGCAGCTGCTGAGAGACAGGTAGGGGACACTACTTGGTCAGGGGAGGTGGGGAAGTCAGGCCTAGGGCAGCGTAGTAGAGACAAGGGTAGAGAGAAGTGAAGTCACTGGGTGGGGGTGACACCAGGGACCAGATGACCCTTCATCCTGTTTGGGAGACTGAGAAGAGGGGATGCTATATTTCTGAGCCCACCAAGACAGAAAAGAGACTAAATCTGCAGGAGAAGCAGCCGTTCCCTCTCAGAAGTTCTTATAGGTTTCTGGAAAGACAGCCAAGTGTAGATGTCAGGAGACCAGCAAGGGCTGGATATCTTGCATCCTGGAAGCCGGTTGAGGCGGCACATGCCCGCTGGCATCCCAACACTTGGGAAATGGAGGATGGAGGGTCAGGGGTTCAAGGCCAGTCATTGTCACCCGACTATCTGAGGCCCAATCTCAAAAGCAAAGCCAAGGACTTGCATACAGAATTTATCTATTGGCTGTATCTAGGAGTTCAGTACATTAGCAAGAAGAGAGGGTCTTCAGCAAAGTCCTGTGGAAGCCCCACTTCTGTGTGGCCCAAGGAGAGACCAGAAGCTGCCAAGAGACCTCAACCAAGGAGAGCTGGATGGTCAGTGCAGTCAGGGCAAACACAAGCTATGTGGGCTGGGAAGTCAGTAAGCCTCTGGCTCATAACCTGTGGAGAAGTGTGTGTGTGTGTGTGTGTGTGTGTGTGCGCGCGCCTGTCTCTGTCTCTGTCTGTGTGTCTGTGTTGAGGTGCCCTCAGAGGCCAGAGGCATGAGATCACTGGAGCCAGAGTTATAGGCACTTGTCAGCCACCCAACATTCAGAGAACATCATGTGTGAGAACAGTGTGTACTCTCAACTAAGCCAACTCATCTCTCCCTTTCAGTCGCCATCTTATTTTTTGAGCCAGGGTCTCTTACTGAACCTAGAAGTTACCCATTTGGCAAAACTGCATGGCTAACAAGCTCAAAGAATCCTCCTGCCTCTGTCTCCCCAGCACTGGGATCATGATTGGGGGGTGTTTATTTTTAGATGGGGACCAAACTCAGGTCTACACGCTTACCTGACAAGCACTTAACCGAGTGAGCCGTCTGCCCGGCCCGAAGTGGAAGTAGTTCTTAGAATTGGTTGTGAGCGGGCAGAGAGACATGGCTATGTGTCATGGCAGCCTGACACTGAACTCAGTGGGTATAGGAGGGGACTCAAGAAAAGGTCACAAGGGACTGAAGGCAGGAAAAAGATCAGAAGCTGAAGAGTGTGTCCTGGAGAACAGTCCACCTCAGGAGAGCCAGAAGGTTACAGCAGGCAGGTGGAGAGGGAGGAAGTAGATACAGCCGTGTCCAGGGAGGATGGAGAGCCAAGGGTGGGGTCCTGTTCGAAGCTCTGCACCCTGTTTGCGGTCCTGAGAGGCGGGCTCACAGGAGACCTTGTGGTCTAACTTCCATTGCTGGTGTTATGTGCAGGAAAAGGGGATTGGCTGAGCAAGACTGGAGGGCTTTATCCTTCCCAGACCGCCAACTCTTTCTATCCAGGGTCATCGTTCCTGTGTGGGGTCTCCTAACCAGCTGTCCTCTCAGGTCCTGCTGGTCACTGTTCCTGCCCCTTCAGGCCTCAGGGCTACACGGCCTTCCCGTTGTTACTAGGGCCATACTGTTCAGGCTCCCCCTCTTCCAAGGGGCGCTTCAGCATCCCTGGCTTTTCCAGATTTGTTAATGGTCCCTTTTTGTCAACTCCCCTTGGTCACCCATTCTTAACTTCCCTTCTCTAAGTGATGTGAGGACATGCCTTCCAAGGCTCATTTTTCCCTCTGAAGATGGAAGCCACGAAATTGGGCATGTAGGTGAGTTAGTTCCCTGGCATTCACAAAGCCCTGGGTTCAAGCTCCAGCATCACTTAAACTGAACATGGTGGTACAACCAGGTAATCCCAGCACTTGGGAGCTGAAGGTGGGGGGGCAGATCAGAAGTTTTAAGTTCATTCTCAGTTTGATATCAACTATGAGGCCAGCCTGGGATACGTGATACCCTGTCTCAAAAGGGAGGGAGGGAGGGAAGAAGAGAGAAAGGAAGGAAGGAAGGAAGGAGGGAAGGAACGATGGATGGAAGCAGGGTTCTCTGCTGACAGTAGCCTGGAAGAGGCTTGGAGAGAGGGGTGACATTCTAAGGCCTCTACTGTAAGGAGCAGGAATGGATTTATCAAAGTAAGGGTTGCACTGAGCGTGCAGAGGGTGTCACTACCACACTCTGTCATCTGGCGTCCTTATGGCCCGACAGAGTAGGTGTAAAAGTGGTCTGAGCAGATTTGTAACTCTGCTAGCTGGGTACAACCAAGGAGAGCAGGACAAGGGCATATCAGAGAGAGAATGGGTGAAGGCCTGGGAGGATCCTGTGGGGGTCCCCCAGCAGGAGCAGCAAGCCAAGGGCATCTGAACATGTGACTTGAAAGTATTCTTCCCGGGCATGAAGAGCTGGTGACAAGAAGTGAGGTGCTAGGTAGGTTGTCCATTGAGACCCCAAGGTCTCTGGGGGTGGGCAGGAAGACCGGAAGCTGCTAGCTTCAGTCCTGGACAAATGAGGAGGCAGGGGCATGGCCAGGATGTGCAGCCACACTCCACGCACGTGCACGGGCACTGCACACATGCACAGCCACACACCCACACCCACCCACACAGTCACACTCTCCCACACGCCCACAGCCCTCCCAGACACTCCAAACACCCTCACATGCACTCACCCTCACACGAACCCCAGACAGCAGATGGGGCGCTCGGGTAATTGGTTAAACCTGTTCCCGATGTCTGGCTCCGCCTTGGCAGCGCCCGTCTGACAGGAAAGCTGGCTGGGCCTGCACTGCTAAGCCTGCTGCCCCCATCCCCTCCCCCTGTGTGGCTGCCCTGGAGCAGTGTCCCAGAGAGGCCTGTGGGCTAGCTGGCTCCTCTCAGGCAGAGCCTGGCTCTCTAGTCAAAGAATGCCTGATGCCCTGTGGGGAGTAACCAGAGCACCTGGGAGGAGAGGTTGGTAAGGACAACAGGCACCATGCAGAGACCGATCTGGGAAAGTTCTGCGGACAAGAGGAAACAGTGTGATTGCTCCCGGAGAGGAAGCACATGGGCTGGGCCTGAAGAGTTAAGAATTCCTGCTTGTTACACTTGAGGCTTGCGCCGCTCTCTGCTCTTAAGGAGCTCAGAAGAATCAGGCCATCATTCTGTGGGGCTCTGGAGGTCAGCACCACTGATGAGAAGTGGTCAGGCCCGCTTGTTTAGGGAGGCCTGGCCCGGCAGCTCACCCAGACATAGATACAGCGGGGGGAAGCCAGTGTCCGCTCTCTGGCCGTTTGTGGGCCTCCCTCTCCAGGCAGGAGCCATCGGGATAGAAGGAGCAGCAGTCCTGTCTTCTCTATGTTCGGCTGCATCTGCGTCTCTTCGTCTCTTCGGGAGAGACTTCGGTTTGTTCCCTGGAGAGGGCCCAAAAACTCCCAAATTAGCAAACCTGGCAAGCCCGCAGCTCAGAAAATAGTTCATCCTGATTCCATGTTTTTCAGGCTCACAGAAGCCTTTATTAATGAAGTCACAACACCAATATTTACCGTCTGCGGGAGAGGCACAACATGGGGGGATGGAGGGGGCTTCCCGCCCCGCCCCAGCAGGCCTGCCTAGGAAGATTGGCAGGTTTCTGGTCTTTCTAGTCCTTTATTTTCTTGACAGGGCATTCTGCTGTGATCTTCCAGGACCCATCCCCCCATCCACCCCCCAGCCAAGCATGGTAGGATCTTCAGAGGAAGGGCTCACCCGTTCTGTCCCATCACCATCAGTGCTGAAAGGGAACCTCTCCTCACTCCCACCCTACCTGTTCATGCACACCCCCCACACACACAACTACTGCACTTGGTTGGCAGAAAGAGTTGTTGGGGTTTTTTAAATTCAGACTTAGCCAGGTAAAGACTTAAAATTTGAGGGATGTGTTCATTTGATGGAGGAGGGATCAGGAGGAACAAAGTCTTTTGGTTTCTTAAAATTGGAATGGACATCAGCTCTCGAGACAGGTAGAGTAGAAGAAGGTACCCATAGGACAGTGGGAGTGTTCTCAGCAAAAAAAACCTTGCGTGCTTGGATTTCTGCACCTAGCCCAGGCAACATGAATGGGCCTCAACCTGGATCAGATGTCCACAGGGTACTCACCAACGTCCCAGATAGGAAGAACAGCACAGGCCAGCAAAAGCCATGGCAGCTCACTCGGGGACACCAGGAGCAATGTAGGAGAGGCCACAGGTCAGCACAGGACTGAGAAAGGGGTGACACTATCCTGCCTGATCGGGGGACCGAGTCCTCCTGGTCACAGCATGGAGGATCTTCTTGGATATTCACAGAAGCCACTCAGTGTCCATGCTCTTCCCAGAGAGCAGACTGGGGTCAGGCAGGTGGCAGGGACTGCTGAGGGATGCTGTGTTGACCAAGTGTGACTGGACACCACTGTCTAGCCAGGAATTGATGAGTTGGACAGGACAGATGTGAGGTGTGGATGAACCAGAGGAAGAGGAGACAGGGGACCCAAAATGGAGACATAGGAGTTAGGGAGAAAAGGAGGGTGCTTCTGCAGATGAAGAAACAGATTACTCAGGAAGTAGATGGATGTGGCTGCCAGGGGATCTTGGGACAGTGGGTAGTGGGTGCCATTCATGTCAACAGAGTGCACGGTTGGGGAGTTCATGGGAGATGAAGTAGAGGCAGGCCTGGGACAAGCCTGTTGGAAGTTCTCCAGGATGGAGGACAACATGTTAAGGGGGCAGGACAAATAGACCAACTAAAGGGCAGAAGGACAAGAGTCACTGGACCTGCCTTGCCTTCCTTTGTTGACCACCTCTGCAAGCCAAGCTCACCATCAAGCCCATGGATACCAGGTGTGGTGGCTCATACTTACAGTTCAGCACTCAGGAGGCTGAGGCAGGGGATTGATGTGACTAGGAAGCCAGTTTGGGCAACAGAGTAAGATCTTGTGTCTGAAAAAGAAACAACAACAACAAAAAAACCAAACTAACAAGCAAACGCTGCCAGGGTTCTTCAGGACAGGCACAAATGTGTGTGGGGCCTGGACTTGGAACCTCCGTAACCCATGCCCAGGACTCCTTCCTCTGGGTTCTCCTCAGCTTGGGAAGCCACTAGAGTCTGTATGTGCAAGGAATCTCTGCCGTCCTAACCCTCCATGAGTTTGGAAAGACCCAGCCAAGGCTTCTCTTCAAGTTCCTGGGCCCTGAGCACCCTTGCTGACCAGCCCCGACTGCACTGAGAATTGAAACTCACCAGCCCAGGCTCTACAGTTGAAGATGAACGGCTGTGTCATTAAGAGAGAGATTTTTATTATTCCCATAGGGAAGGGGACATGAGAGGATCACTAAGAACTATAGCAGGGTACCTGGAAAATAAATTAAAACAGAAAGTCTCAAAACAAAGACAGAAAGAGACACGGAGAGCAGCTGGGAGGCTGCGTGATGGGTGGCCCATCCAAGCAGCAGGCTCTCCACTGGAAGGCTGAGCAGCCCCAGGCCTCAGCCCATTTTCTTGTCCCTCTGACAGTGCTGGCCCCAGGCTCCAAGCCCTGTGGGGCCGTGACTCGAGGCCTCCCTGCAGCCTGGCTAGGGACTGGCCAGAGTCCAGCTTGGGCCCCTGGGGCCCTGGCCAGCAGCAAGCAATACTCTGCCCTTGTGGGCTCATGATTATTCCCCTAGTCATTAGAGGTGACATCAATGTCCTCCCCGTTGGCCTGCTTCGTGGCGATACGCCACCGGTTGATGTGGTGAGAACCCTTCTTCTTCTGTTCGGACTCAGGCCCCTCCTCCTCCAGCTTCTGCCGTTTGTATTTTGTCCTCCGATTCTGGAACCACACCTTCACCTGGGCCGGGAGGGAGGGAGGAAGGGGCACAGGTAAGAAACGCCCAAAGCAGGGTCTGGAAGACTGCTCTTCAGATGCAAGTGAGGAGGGCTGGGAAAGGACTGGGCCCGAGGTAAGGGCAGTTTTCCAACCTCTCTCCAATAAAGACAAAGGAGGGCGGGCGTGTGGCTGCTGAGCCTCCCAGATCCTGCAGCCACAGTGAGCAGACAGAAGAGAGCTCTGCCAATATCCAGAGAAGATGCAGTCACCCCCAGAGGACCTGAAGCACACTCCATCTCCTGTGCTGGTCCCACAATGCCTGCCGCACAGAGACAGACAAGGCTTCATAACCTGGAGTTGGAAGAACATGGCCTGTGACAGCCAGACTACATCTAAGATCCCAGAACCATTCATGGATACTGAGAACTCATATGCTGTCTGTCAGCCTTATTCATCCTGGAACCCTGTCCTAGCGGTATTGTGAAATTTTCCTACCCACTTCAGAAGTAGAACTGTGCAGGCCAGAGCTGTGTGGTGGAGAACCCTTGTCCCTCAAGGTACCAGCTCCTTAGGGCACTCTGAAATTCACCCATGAACCTCTGACTTACTTGGACAGACAAATACAGGGAGAGTTTTGTCTGAGGCCACACCCCACGCACACAGGGTCAACTCTGCACCGCCTGGTCCAATAGAACTGGCCCTTGTGGCCCATCTAGAC
The DNA here is from genome assembly GCF_903995425.1 of Onychomys torridus. Classification (NCBI taxonomy): domain Eukaryota; kingdom Metazoa; phylum Chordata; class Mammalia; order Rodentia; family Cricetidae; genus Onychomys; species Onychomys torridus. The sequence goes on from NC_050445.1 coordinate 114,649,940, forward strand.
ACCACAAGTCACACAACAGAAGAAATGTTGGAGGACAGAACTGAGCGCCTATTTGAACAGAGGGAGTCTCCACTTCCTTGCCAGGCAGTGGGAGTGAGTCTCTGTAAGAAGGAGGGTGGGCCTTGCACAGCTGGACAAGCATCTTCTGTGATGATAGGAACAGGCCTGTGGTTCTAGGCATCTCTGGGAAGCAGCCCCATTTAGTCCCATCTCTACCATCCTTCCTTCTTCCTCTCCTAGCTCCAATCAGCCCTCCTTTCTCCTCCTCCTCTCCCAGCATTACTGGGTGTCCACAACACAGCTCACACACCCTCCCATGAGTGGCTCCCCATGCACCCTCAGTACTTCCACACCATGGAAGAAGCATGAGCCCACCCACTTTGACTGTCCATCTCCTCACTTGGCCTTGAGCACCAGCCAAGCCCAAATCCTTCTTGGTGCTAGCAGAAGAAATTTGGGTACCCTCCTCAGCTAAGTCTCTTCTCTCCTATGGTCTTACATCCCTCACCCACAGGAGAGATGCTTTTGGAAACCCTTGTTGCTCCAAGGCACCTCCTGGTCTCCTGTGCCAGTGGATCCTTTGGGTAGGGGCTGTGGGAAATGGAATGGCAAGTCCTGAGGTTTTCCTGGGCATAACAGCATGGTCAAAGCAAGCAGGGGCTGCCTGCTGTGGCTGTGCAGACAACACTGGTGAGTTGTTTGTGTACCGTGGTGGTGGTGAACAGTTCTGGCAACTGCAGTGATTGCTGAAAGTGGGGTGTAGAACCCAGGGCTGGGCTGGCAGCCCTTGGGGACAAGCACACACAGCTGCAAAGGCAGTCGGTGGCAGCCAGCAGTGGGCCTGGTATCCTGGCTGTGGGATAGTTTCATGCCCGGGATGTTCCAACTTCGCACACCCTTCCTCTCTGTCATGGAGGCCCTCCCAGGTTCTTCTCACAAAATCCCAGCAAAAGGTCTCCACTGAGCCATCTGTCCTGCCACTAGGTTGGTGGTGGGAACACGGATGCTCAGTGCTCCAAATGCCACCAGCCCAAGGCAAGAAAGCTGGTCCCGGGGGCATCTGGCACCTGGCCTTGGTGGATGAAGTTGGGACAAGGGATGCTTTCCCTCCTATCCAAGGCAGGGGTCAAACTTGTAGCCTGTATACCTTCAGGTAGACAGGAAAGGCTATTGGGTGCTCTGAGCTCAGGACTTCTGGATTCCATGCCCAGCTAGGCCCTGGATGGTTCTCAGCACACCACTGGCAGCCAGCCCAGCTCCTGCCCTCCCCGCCCAGAGCACACTGTCACTGTGCCATCCAGTGGGTGGATGAGCTTACCCTGCCCCCTGTGTATGACTCAGATCAGGATACAGGATGCCACATCCGACAAGTCCAAGTGGGCTGGATGCAAGTGGTTTCAGGTGGCAATGGACAGCACCCAGAGACAGAGGTCACTTTCTGCACCCCTCTCCCTTGTCCCATCCTCAAGTTTCCTTCTGGAGACTCATGATTACACTGGCCTCTAGTGGGACAGACCTAGCATGCTACCCTTGCCTGGCAACTCTCTTCCAAAGAAGAAAAGTGTCCATGGCAGAGCAGAAGCCCAGGACACAGCTTCAGGCCTGGCACATCACATGAAAGAGGATCCCAACTATTTTTTTTTTCCAAAAAGATTTAAGGTTGCCAGTCTTCAGTTGGTAGAGTACTTCCCTAGCATGCACCAAACCCTGTGTTCTAGCCCCAGGACCACACAAGCTAGAGGCAATGGCGATGTCCATAGTCCCAGCACGTGGAAGGTAGGGACGGAAGGTCATCGTCAGCTCTATTGTGAAATGAGTCCCTATTTCAAAAACAACACTTGGGGACAAGAAAGCAGCTCGCTCCTTCTCTAGAAACCAGGGCACAGGCCTCTTCTTAGGCAGCCTGGCTGTCTTCTGCAGAACAACCCTGGGCTGGGTATCCAGACGCTGTTTATAAAGCCTGTAATAACAGGGACAGTTGTGACTTTATAATAGTACAAAAGCCAGGACGAACAGTGTTGGTACAGTGTACTCCCATCCCTGGGAGACAAGAATCTATGCATGGGTGAGGAAGAACAGAAGGGAACGGACCCAAACCACCAGTGGCTTTTGTCTGTTCCCTTAACTCTTCTGAATTTTCTTTAGCCCATTACTGACATCAAGAGTTCTTCCCCCACCTCCACTCCTGGATTAAATATAAAGAAAGGAACTGACTTGCCAGAGTAATAGGAGATGACCGTGACACCCTATAACCTAACCCAGCTAGGCAACCCTGGGGTCAGCCCCTTTGCTAGAGGGCAGAGGCCCTCTAAGGAAGGCAGATCACATAGTGTGGCTACCAGCTCCACAAGAACCAGTTGCAGGAGGCCATACCTGTCAATATATTCTCTCCACCCAGCATCAAGATGTATTTACCTCTCTTAGCCCCAAAGACACTGTAGAAGGCTGGCTGCAGGTCCCACCCACACAACTTAACCCCCATTGTTTGAGGGGGAAGCTCCTGTGGTCTCCTGAATCCCCACTTCACTGAGAATCTCCCAATTTTGTAGTGAAGCCAGCTAGACCCTTCTAAGTCTCCCCATTTGGGGCTGGATTATGTAACCTGGAACTCTCAGCCTTCAAGAGCCTGCTCAGGCATTCCTGGACTCCAGGGAGACAAAGCAGTGTCTTCTTCTGGCTTTGGAGTTAAGGCCCAAGGCCCAGAGGCCTATCCAGGTGTGGCCATCCAGTTGGACAGAAGTGGAATGACTTAGCCCTGTACTGTAGGCAAGTGGTACCAGGGACAGATCTGGAAAATGGGAGGAACCAGCAGAAGGGGCCTAGAATGAATCCAAAAAGGGGCTGGGGCAGCGCTAAGTGCTAAAATGCAGAGTCCTGTAGTGGACATGCTTTTGCAAGAGGGTTTTTTGTTTGCTTGCTGGGGGAGGGTTGTTTTTATTTTGTTTTGGATTTGGTTTTGTCAAGGCAGGGTCTCACTATGTGGCTCTGGCTGGTCTAGAACTCCCTATGTAGACCAAGCTGGTCTGAGCATCAATTCTTGATTCTGTTAATTGATTCATTAATTGGTTAGGGAGAAACCAAACTGTTTGGTTAGCTTCTACAGCCACCTTAACACACCCTAGAATTTTCTGAGAAGAGAATCTCAGTTGAGAACTTGCCTAAATCAGATTCACCTGTGGCCATGTTTGTGGGCAATTCTCTTGAGGATTAATGTAGGAAGGCCCAGCCCACTGTGGGCCAAGCCATTCCCTGGACAGGTGGTCAGAATGTATAAGAAAGTTAGCTGAGCATAAACCTGCCTGCCGTCCGTCAAGCAACATCCTCCATGGTTCCTGACGCACATTTGCTGTGAAGTGAGTTCCTTGGTCAAAGGTTACCTGTGTGAAGTAACCAGTGGGCCTACTACCTTCAAGTACGTGCCTTGACTTCCTGTCTTGACTTCCTTCAGTGATGGACTGTAATCTGGAATTGTAACCAAATAAATTCTTTCCTCCCTTAAGTTGTTTTTTTGTTTTGGTTTGGGTTTTTTGTTTGTTTGTTTGTTTGTTTGTTTGTTTATTTTAAAAATCAGGATATTTTAGTAGCAGCAACAGAAATAAAACTAGACTAGATAGGAAAAAATGTGTACACAGGAGACTAGAAACCAGGAAGAGCACAAGGAAGAGAGAGTGGGTTAACTACCTGCTGGAGAGAGACCCATTGTAGAGAGGGCAATGCTCATCTTGAGTCATGTGGGATGAAGAACAAGAAGCTGCTCTGGGTAGACCAACATACCACTTCCTCAGAGGACTGTTCATTATGGTGAAGACGTGCATACGTGAATACATGAACAATGGACAGTGAGCTTACAAGTATCTGGACAACAGCTCCTGTTAGTGTTTCAGAGCTCACCACACTTAACTTCCAAGTGGTCTGCTGTCTTGAACAAAGGAGGGCTTGCTCTAGCTTTCTCAGCCCTCCTCCAATCTCAGCCTTTCAGCTCCAGGTGCCTGTACACTTTCCAGAGAGGACCCTGTCCTGTCTTCAGGACGTCCAAACTTCCCTGTCAAGATCTTGTAATTCTGACACGGGACGTCCTCCTTACGGTCTACTGTGCTCTCCTCTGTTTTCATTTAAACATGTCTTCTTAGTCTGTCGGTCTCAGACACAGAAAGTCCTTAGACTAGACAGCAGCTTGGCGACATCAATCAAACTACCCTCCAGCCTGCTCTCTTCCCTGCCCTCTTTTGGGGATCTGTGTCTTATCTTTTGATCATGTCAGCCTTCCTATGCCCAGAGTCAGCTCAACCCTCACTCCCCCAAGCCGAGGTCACTTCCAACTTGTCCATTAGCTGTAACCCTCTCTCCTCCTAAGTAAGCCATCTTGTGTCCTGCTCCCTCCAGGATCCTCGCCCTCACTCTGCTAAACTCAGCTACGTCTCAGGGCTGTGTCCCTGTCCCAGCACCTCAGAGAACCACTCTCACCTCGCTTAGCTTCTCTGTACCCCATCCACCACATAGTTCTTCTAGACTATCAGGAATATGGAAACACTTGAGCCAAGACTTAGGAGAAAGGATGTGTCATCCCAGAGCCACAGTGAGTTCATGCCAAAGGGTTTTTGCCTTTTCTCTAAAATTTAAGTCACTTGGATGTCTCCCTCTTATCTATCCCTCCAAGGGCAGAACATTTCATGGCAGGAAGCACCCACCCCAAATATCTGTGAGGAAAATACATAGGTAGATAAAGCCTCTGGTTTTGACATCTCTATCTCCATTTTAATTTGCCCTCTTCAAATCCTTGTCTTCTTCTCCTCCCACTTATAACCCAAACCTTCCAGGCCAGAAGCCTGCTGAGAACCTCCCACCTATCTGGTCTCCTCTGATCCCCCTCAGCCTGAGCTGTGACTTCAAGAGGACTCCAGTTGCTTACCCTATGCTTGATCTGCAGGTGTGTAGAATTGCATTTAGCCTCCACCATTATGTATAAAATTCTCCAAGGCCCAAGACCCCATTCCTGCCTTTTCCCTCACAGCTCAGCAAAAGTTAAAGGCAGACACTGCTGGTCTATTCTAGGGGTCACTGGAACACTTAGTTAGCCAGGGACAGCACTCATTCCCATGTGTCCTGCCCACCGGCATCTGATGGGTACTGGATGCACTGGCCGATGTTTTGGTGTCCTGGAGGCATCTCATATGGTGAGCACACAGCCTCATGGTGTTAGAGGTGCCGATGTAACCCAGGTCTAGATTTGCCAAGCAGCCATATGGACGCGAGCTTAGATGAGTACCTTCCTGGTCATATCCCAAGGCTGCAGCCCAGCGGTGAGAAGTAAGTCAGTATAACACAAAAGGGAGAACCGTCTGCATCCTGGGGCCCATCTTTCCACCTCTTGGACAGAACACCTCATGGGTCATCCCAGCATGAACACCACTCCTAGCTAAGCTATCAGCTCTGCACCAGGTATCCCAGGCTACCCAGCTCCCAACACCTCAAGCTGGAGCTCTGCCAACACAGAGCTCCTCATCTCAGACGTGTCCATAGACTGCCTTTGTACCATCAAAACCAACACTCCACTAGGACAGTATGAATGGATGACTGGAGGGAAAAGTTATGTGGGAGCAGCCAAGGCAGAGAGCATAGGAGTAACTGAAAAAGCCTGGCTGTGTGTGGGGATCAAAACAAATGTGCCTGCTCAGTTAGTACAAGTGTTTTATTTGTTGATTTGAGATAGAGTCTCACATAGACCAAGGTGGCTTTAATATAGCTCAGGATGACCTTGAGCTCTGAGCCTCCTGGTTCCACCTCTCAAATGTTGGGATTATAGGTATACACCAGTCTGCCTAGCTGAAAACTTTTTTTTTTAAAAAAAATTTATGTGTATGAATGTTTTACCTGCATGTACATATATGTGTACCACAAAAATGCAATGCCCATAGAGGCCAGAAGAGGGTGTTAGATCTACTGGAATTGGAGTTATAGATGGTTGTGAGATGCCATGTGGGTCTCAGAATTGAACCCCAGTCCTCTGGAAGCACTGAGCCATCTCTCCAGCCCCATGCCTGGCCTTTACTTAGTACACATTCACTGAATATCTACTCCATGCTGGGTACTGTGCTGGATCCTATGAAGGAAATAAGCTTGACCTCTGCTTCCCACAATCAAGATGCTCAGACCTGTTGTTCACCATAATTACCCAGGGAGCTGTTGGAAAATGTTCCTCCCTTGGACTGCATCTTGGATGTCCTAAGAGCATCTCCTGGGTATCTCTGTATTTTAAGAGCTCCCTGAGAGATGGATGCAGCTGATCTACAGAATGACATATGGCCGTGACAGATAATTAAGTCATAACAGCAAAATGTGATGCATATTAGGAAAGGGAAGGGAGACACTCTGAGTTCTGGGAACATGGAGGAGGGATCTCTCTCTCTCTCTCTCTCTCTCTCTCTCTCTCTCACACTCACACACACACACACACACACACACACACAGACACACACACACACACACAAATACAGAAAAGTCAGAAATTCAAGGCTGGAGATGACTCTGGCATTATTTCATTCAGCCACAGCAATGTGACGACTGAAGCCTGGAGAGAAGTTTGAGCCGAGTTGACAAGATGATGGATAATCATCGGCAGGTGTGTGAAGACATTGTTAGTTGCCAATAGCTCTCTAAAGGTGGACATACAGAGGACAAAATGGATGAGATAATCAACAGATGGGTACATGGAGGTTATTGTTAGAAAGAAAAGCATCTAATTTGGAGAAAACATTTACCAATTTGGGGAGAGAGTTTAATGAGTGTAGACAGATACAAGTTACTAGATAAAAGACAGTTACATATGAGAGGCAGAGCACAGAGGCCTGACAAATGTAGGTATCATGTTAGAAACACATAGTAGGGAGCTGATTGGAGTAACAGATACTTGACAGGTAAGTTTGTATGTCGAATACTGAGAGATGGATGGCTAATTATACAGTGTGTGTCCAAACAGTAAGTTTCAAGGACAACAGAAAGGTAGCTCTGACGATGGATGTTGAATGTGGCAGGAAGAATGATGGCCCAGGGGACACCTAGGCAAGACCTTTATTATGCTACTAATTTGACATACTACTTTAAGCAAAGAGAATGGACCTGACAAGGAATGGGAATGGATGTTACTTGAGTTCATGTAAGATACCTCTATAAAAGGTTAAGCAACTTGCCCATTGCACACTGCAGGCAGCTAGGCATTCAAAGTCACATCTGCTAACTTGGGTACTCTGCTAGACTATCTCTCCCCTCAGGGTCTTTACCTGGAAAGACAAGGCTACGAGGAAGGTTTTTCTCAGCCCCCCAGGTAGTTCTGTGATGGGAGGGCTGTTATTCTGTATGTTAAAAGAACTTCATTCCTGAAGAAACAGGATTAACTAAGAATCCTGGTGGTTAGCAGAGCTAGAAATTCTCTTTGGTTTTGTTCTAAATGTATGTTTGAAATGTCCCATAATAAAAATGAAAGCAGCAACCAGCCTGTATGAACTGGCATTGTTAGAAGCTAAAATTGACAGGAAGCTAGATTCAGTTTGAAAGAAAATTAAACATGCTCTCACTGTGCTAAAAAATGGAAAGTTTAAAGAGAATGACATGATTTCAACAAGTGCGAATCTGTGGGAGGTAGAATGATAAACTGTTTTGTTTTCTTACATTTCTGCAATTAACGTTTAATAAATATTACTTTTTACATGAAGTTAATTATAAACACCATTCTTTAGTTGACACCTTGTTTTAAACAATAATTGTAAAGCACTGTTTGCCAGGAGGGAAAAGAGGTGTTATTTTATTAGCTTATTTTTTAAACATTACTTTCTTTAAAATGGTTTTTAAAATTAACTCTGTTGCTTTGTAAGAATTTTTTTCTCAGAGCTGTCAACGAGCAAGCCCTGAGAACCTACAGGTACTACAGTCCTGCTTCAACTGTTACAGGGGGTTGCAGATTGTAATCAAAATGCCAGGACCAGTGGGTGAGATTAGTATAGGGAGCCTGGGGTGCATCTAGGGGCTCAGTCTGCCCCATGTCACCCCAGAAGCTAATAGGTGGGCGCAGGCAGACCCCCTACCTGAAGAGGGGTGGTTGAGAATTGTGTAGCAGGGAGAGAATGGGAGGAAGGAGCAGCGGAAGGTTCAGTACCAGCAGAGAAGGAGCTGAGCATCTGGGAGCTGGCAAGGTCCGAAGGCCTAAACTGGAGAACAGTCCCGTACACCAGCTGGGGTGAGAGTCACTCAGCTGCCTCAGTCCTTGTACACAGGAGTGGACCAAGCACTTGATGGCACTTCCACCCGGTGTTCATATATGCCGAGGTTCTCACAAAAAATAAATAAAAATAAAACCCCACGCTTGCCTCCTTACCGTTCCCTAGACTTCCTGAATGTTTTTCCTTAAATAATAAATTACTAAACCCTACCTGGGAATTTTAATGTCCCCCATTCAAGCCCCCCAACACCAATGCAGTTCACTCCCTCTCCTACTCAGGAGCCCTGCCTCCTTAGTCTACTGTCTCAGTTCCCAAGACACTTTCAGAGGCTTATGGCGTTGTGGTAAACAGCGAACATGCCACAGTCCTCAGAGCCCTAGCTGATGATGGCCCGTGTGGGGATCAGGGTCACTCTCACACTCCAGTTAAGGAGCTGACCTCTACTGGCTCATTCCTTCAGTCCTGAAGTTGACACTGGCTTTCTTTGTCCACACACCACAGGTGCTGGAGGTCAGCTGAGGTCTCACGGGCTGTGCCTACTAACATCAGCGCAGGCAGGGCAGAGGACGGATCACCGCCCCCCACCCCCACCCCTCGCCGTCCCCAAACACACACGCGCAGACTTGAGGGTGCTATGTCATTTAGACAGGAGACGGCCTAGGCGCAACGCGGATCAAATTCCATCTACAATGCTTCTGGTGGGATCCTTAGCGCTGATTATAAGACCTGGGAAAGCTGGGCAAGTTGGCTTATGTATGTGATCCCAGCACGTAGGAGACAGACAGAGGAGGATTGCTGAGAGTCCGAGGCCAGCCTGGGGCTACATAGTGAGTGAGACCCTGTCTCATTACAAAACAACACTCCTGCAACTTATCAGGGCAAGCCCAGAGAAGGGTTTCCGGGGATGCGACGCTGCGGGTGGCTTTTGGAACCCGAGGAGTAGGGAGCCCTGCACCCAACCGCCCATCTCAGGCACCCTGAGGCTGCAGCAGGGGGATGCTTACCTGCGTCTCGGAGAGGCTGAGGCTGCCAGCCAGCTGCTTCCGCTCGGCGCCCACCACGTAGTGATTCTTTTCGAAGGCTCGCTCCAGCCGCAGCAGCTGCGAGGGCGAGAAGGCCGTGCGGATCCGCTTGGGCTTGCGTGCGAAGGGCCCGTGCAAAAGCAGCCCGTCCTGGGGAACGTCGCTTGCTGCAGCCCAGAGGCGATAGCAGGTACGTACAGACAGAGAGAAGGGGCGCGGTGAGTCGCAGGCCTCGGCCCCGGCCCCGAACGCCCTGCCACTTCTGCAATCCTGACACGTCCTCCACTTCTCCCTTTTCCCTCGCCGCTGCCCTGAAACCACACTCCAGAGCTACCCGCAGGGGACGACAAGCAGAATCAACTCTTCAGTCAAGAGGCGAGTCCAGGCCTGATGAAGGCCCTACCGGCCCAAATACAGCGTTACCAGGGGGAGCAGGAAGGCCACGGGAAAGCAGAAGTCCCTTAGGCCTCTCCCCGCGCCCTGAAACTCTACCTCCACCCAGACCCCAAAGACTGATAAGCTTTTAATTATCTAGTCCTGAAGCGATCCCCTTGGTAGACCAACTATAGAGAGGGCGGGCTGGGGGTAAGAAAGGTAGTGAGGGAGAGCAAGGCTGATGGGTAGATAACTAGAAGTCACCCAAAGCCCCTAAGGCATGTGTAAAGTACTCCTACAGCTAAGTGCTCAGGTACTACTAGCCTGCGGAAATATCCTGCTAGCAGAACTAGGCTCCACCACGCAGGAGGTAAAAGCAAGCCAGGTCCAGCAAGCAGACAGACCTTGGAGTTCTCAAATCTACTTTCTGCCCCTTCCTTCTCCCCTCGGGCCTTAAACACTGTGAAGGCAGGCTCCTAACTGAAGGCTGGGAGAACGGAAGCTGTTCTCATGGGAAAGGCTCCTGCTTCCTCCCTGAGTAGTCCTGAGCTGAAAGAATATAGAAGTAAATATCTAGAAGCTGTCCTCCCAATATATATACAGATATATCAGATATATCCATTTCCCCATGGCTGTGTGCAAATATACACTCCAGCTTCCCCTCGTCTTTCCCTCCCATTACTGTACAAGATTTCAGAGTGTGACTGTCCCTTGGCAAAGCTCCCACACTCTGCTCCTACACTGAGAAGGACTGAGCAAGACTGAGGTGGTGGTCAGGAAGTATAAAAGCCAGAGCAGGCTTCTACCCACAGCTCCAGCTTGGCGAACCCACTGGGCCCTCACACAGTTGCACATTCTCAGGGACTCAAAAAAGCCCTGAGACCCAGCACACACTGGTTCTCACACAGTGGCCTGTATCAGTTCCCCTGACCCAACAACACAGGGTCCTAGATGGGATGTTTTGACAGAGTTAGCTGTTGAGATTGACTGATCCAATTAATTTCTTCAGAGATGGCTACTGGGTTGACTCAATTGGACCTACTGCTTTGCTCTTAAGACAGTAATCTGGACAATTCAGATGCGATCTCCCTTTTCTGGAAAAGCCATGTAAGTGAAACAGTCACGTCATGAGGTGCCCTTGTTAAAATTTAGCTGGGAGACTAACTGTATCCCCTCTACTGTTGACTATTCCCAGGCTACGCCAGTCACCTGGGTTGCTGGAATCTGGTTTGGAACACAGTTGTCTGGGATTGGCCTCCTGTCATCTGCCCATTTCAAGTAGTTGGGTCTGCAATACTATACAACAGGATGAGGATGGACATCTGTGAGGATGTCACTGTGAGGATGGACATCTGCCCCCTAAGCCATTGGTGGTAAAAGCAGACCCAGGATCCTCAGGCCCGATTGAAGAAGGAGGAGTTTCAGTTGGGTAGAAGGATAGTTAGAGGAGGTAGTCTCCCAGAGAGAGTGGGGGTGGGGGGATGAAAAGCCTATTTTTTGGAGTGAATAAGAAGACTTGAAGTCTTGGGTGAGGACCAGTTTGGAAGTCCAGGGAAAGGTGAGAGATGTGGATGGAAAGTCTTTACTGAATAAATTGCTTCAAAAGCCCACATTATTCAGAGTCCAGGTAAAGCCCCAACTGGGGTTCCCTGTGGACAAATGATCCAGAGAGGGGGCTGTGGGGAGAGGCTTATCTATCTCAGCATTCCGAGGGTTTGGTATCAGTTGCTGTCTGCTAACCTATACAGAAATAAAGTTGCACCATGGAAAGACCACACACGTCTGAGTTAGTGGGATGAAGAGGTGTGCAGGGAAGTGTGTCAGTCACCTGAGTGGTGGAGGAGAGTGCTCTCTGTCTTTTTAAACCCCACAGGGTGAGGCCTGTCCTGGCCAAATGCTTCTTTGCCCCAGTCCTCCGTCTTGCTTGGCTCAAGGGAAACTGAATGTCCTAGTGTAGTGGTTAGCATTCACCCCAGTATGTGTCCATATACATGGGCTGAATCACATAGTCTTCCTGACCCAACTATGAAAGGAGCAGGAGGCTATTAAATTATCCAAAATATTGATAAATGATGACAAGCTATTGATTAAAAAACCCAAAGCTTTTTTCCAGTGAGAAAGATGTTTAGCACTAAACTAAACACCTGATGATATTAATCAATAGCTACATGTTTCTGTAAAGACAAGGGGTGGTGAGGTGTCTGTGTACCTGGGAGCTTCTTCTTTGACCTATGAGAAAGGGTCCATCCCTCCCGACCACTTGCAGGGGAGCCTTCACAGTTCTTGACTGGGCCACAGGACAGAACAAGCTTGACTGGGATGCATCCTGTTTGGACTCAGCAATTTCAGGCTGTGAGAGAGGGTGTCAGTTTCAGACACCCATCGGAGAGGAACATGAACCCATCCTTCCCTGGAATTAGGAGTTAAGATGTGAAAATCCCTACATCTCTCTGCAGGCCTCTGCAAGGTGAAGGCTGGGAGCTAGCAATGGAGATTCTAAGAAGCAAGCTGCGGGAGGCAGCGCGAGCAAGAATCCGAAGCGCCCTGGGCTGGAGCTCCAGTCCCAGAAGGAGAGGCCGTATTAGCTAAAGAGTTGGAGACCCGCACCCGCACCCGGGGCGGAATAGCCTGGAGCTAGAACCGGGAGAGGTTGATGGTAAAGCGGTAAAGCAAAGATAACCTCTTCCCTCCTCCTCCTGCTTGAACAAAGGCGCCTTTGGAAGCTAGTACCCACAACCGCAGCGGCTTGGGAGGGCTGGGTCTCTTAGTCCCCTTCAGACGTAGCTCTCCAGTCTAGAAAGTTCCTGATCTCTGGGAAATATCACCAAAACGACGCCAACCTCGCTCAACTTTCGTGGGTTCCTCCCGTTTGGCCCCCAGCTCTGAGGTCCTGACCGTGCACCCAGACCTCTCCTCTTTGCTTAGGGGAGAAGCGGCTTCCAGGCGCCACCGGCTCGCGACGCCGGAAAGCGCTGCGCACAGAACGCGGACACGGTTCTTTTTCGTTCTGGTAGGGTTTCGTTTCTTGCATCAAAACGGGACTGAAATGAGCATCGCGGAGACCCGGTTCTCCAGAAAACGCGGCGCCGGAGGGCCTGGGACGGCTCGGTTTTTAGCCCCGAGGCCCGGCGGGATCTGGAGGAGGCAGCGTCTTGGGGACGCAGGCTTCAGGGCGGCCGCGTCTCGGAGTTGAAAGGGTCGGTCAGCGCCCATCGGACTTGCGAGTTCGCAAGAGCAGCTACACTGGAATCCTTCTCCGCGTCGAGACGCGGTTCTGGAGAGAAAAAGCCCACCGTTTGTGCAACTCCACATCTTATCAGCTAGGACCGATGGCTCAGAGAGCAGCGGAAATTTCTGAGAGGGTTTTGCGGAGAATGTGTTGGCTGAGAATCTCCGAGCCCAAAAGCTGGATCTCTCAAAAGGCGCCACCAGCCCGGGTTGAGCGGGATCAGCGCTCCAGGCCAGAGGTACGAAAGGTGGAGAGAAGGACCAGAGACTCTGGACAGGTCGGGAAAGTCCCATCCAGGAGGCACCTTGAGTATGTTGAGCCTCTTGAGTATTCTAGCCTGAACTAGACTAGGAACCGGCAGCACCCTCTCCTCCAGGGCCCCTGATCCTTCACCAGCCCAGGTCCCTTCAGCCGTGGGCTCACAATCTCTAAGGCTCAAAACTCCATCAGTGGGCGTGAAGCTGAAGATAGAGCCCACCGGGGATGCGGGTAATTAGCTAAATCTGAATAAAACCTCATTTTAGTAGTAAGCATTGATGTTAAGTGGTGGGAAATGTTAGCGAAAGAAGCTAATACAGTAGGCGTTTTCCTTCCCGCCTGGGCAAATCTTTGAGGAGAAAAATCTGCACACCTAAATACTTGCTGAAGTTATCACGTTATTGGATGAACGGGATTTTCTCGGTTAGTATGTGGTGGCCAGATGAGACTGGGATCATTGACAAACCAAGGCCCTCTCCAAAGAGCTTTCTCCGAGGCAGTCAAGCAACTATAGCTAAAGCTTCAAAAATCTTTTTATTATATAAATAATTGTATCATATATCAGATTCACTTTGGCCTGGCCATGTAGCTTTGGCTTGCTGTCAAAGTAGTTCCTGGAGTCAAAGTGCCAACCTTGTCTTCTTTTTTGCTGCTGTTTCACGGAACCCTGAATTTACCCATGGAAACTCAGAAGGCTGAGGTCCAGTCTACATCAAAGTGGGAACTAAAGTAATTGCTTTAGGTATCAAGGCCAATATTTTTTTTTTCTTAATGAAAGGAGAAACTACAAATCCAAGGAAGAAAATGGACTGCAATAAACACAACTCAGATAACTGGCGGTGTGTGTGTGTGTGTGTGTGTGTGTGTGTGTGTGTGTGTGTAAGGCGTTTGGAGGGGTCTTAATTAGCAAACCAATTGCGGTTGCAGACCCTGGGGGACTAAGACTAGCTATGACCTTAAAAGCCCTCTTCCCCCGCCCCCCACTCAAGAAGACTGTCCTGAGCGTCTAGCAGCCGGGTGGGCTCCCTGACGAGGTGAAGAAAGCCAGTTTGCTTACCGCAAGCCTTCCCCACTTTAGGTCCGAGAGGCCACATGTGACTTGGAGAAGTGTAGCCAAGGTTGCTGAGAAATGTCCCAAGACAGTGGAGTGAACACAGCACACTGCCCTGCTTCCCACAGAACCAGGGCGTGCAGGTGGACTTTCTCCTACCCCGACGCGCCAAGATTTGTGATGACCACGAGAGCGAAGTGGTCACAGCTCAAAGCTCTGGCGCGGGAAGGGCGGAGGGCCCCGCACTTTCAGGGATGGAACCAGTTTGGTCGTAAAGGAAACTAAGGTTGGCCAAAGGAGGGTCAGAAAAAAGCTCCTAGGATGCTCCTGGGCTTGTGTCCTAACCAGCCTCATTTTTTTTTTGGAAAGCGTGGAGGTCCCAACCTCACTTCCCGGGTAGGAAACCAGCACAACAGACCACAAGCTAATCGCCTGCGCACAGCCAAGGCTGATCCCCGAGCCTTGTCCGCAACAACTTTTGAACAGCCCCGCCGTGGCACCGAGCCTCTCCCGCGTCCCCGGGTCACGGACCCAGCGTGGACACTCACCCTGGAAGCGGTGGCCGAAGAAGCGATTCCGAAGCACCCAGGGGTAGAAGTGGAGAGGGTCCCGATGCTGGGCGCCGAAGAAAGAGTGAGGGGGTTGCAGCGAGGAGGCGCCCAGCTGGTGCGCCGGGTGCACCGTCAGCGCCGGGTGGTTCATGGCCTCGGGGAACACAAGCTCGGGCCCTCCGTAGAGCGAGCGACCGGCGCCCGCGGCTGCAGCGGCCGGAAAGCCACTCACAAAAGCCGCCTCGGCCGCACTGGGGTGAGGATAGTTGAGCGCCGTGGGCCTGAGCGGTTCCTCTGAGGCTGCCACTGCCAGCGGATGGGAGCCCGCGCCCCCACTGCCAGGGCTCCCGCCCGTGCCACCATCCTTGGCCACCAAGGATTCTATGGTGAAACCCCGCTTGGCCGCAGGCTGGAACATGATCGCGGCCGCCGAAGCGGAGCGAGGTAGCGGGGCTCTGGGAAGCGCCTGGTTCCCCGGCGCTGCCGCCCTGCGGGGTGTGCACTGAGCCAAGCACATGCACTCACGCCCGCACTCCTCACCTCCCCCGCCCGCCCGCCCGCCCGCGCTCGGCCCTTGCGGGCGAGCCTGGCGCGGAGCGGCGAGGGGCGTGCGAGAGTCCTAGCACCGAGTTGAGCCACTGCGCACGGCCAGGAGCGTGGTACCCGCGGCCCAGTGGGCAGCTCTCGGCAACCGCCCCGGCTCGGGCTGCGTGCGCTACTGTGAGTCGCTTCAGCGGTCCTCCTGGCCCTCTCCTTTACAAGTCACGCCGCGACCGACCCCTGCCCGCGATCCTCCTAGCACTGCCGGGCTGGGCCTCCGCTGCTGCTCTGCTAGGAGAGAGTTAGCGGGCACCTGCCCCGCGCTCGCCCATTGGCCGCCGCTCACCTGCCCCAAGGTGGGGGGCGGGGCGGGGCGGGGCGATGGATGGCGGGTGGGGGTGCGGTCCCCAGTCGGAGGCAAAAACCGGACTGGAACATTGGCACTCGAGCTAGTGTCTCCCCCAACCCACCCGCCTCTGCATCTTGATTTTTTTTTTTTTTTTTTTTTTGCTTCGGCCCTTTAGCTGCCAAGGCAGACTGGTCTGAGGGGGACATCTGCAGAACTGGGTTCGAGGAAAAAAACATCAGCTCTTCCAGAGGGAAACGCAGTTGAACCCACTCCGTTCGTCCTGGGACATCTTTTCATTTCTTAGGGAACTTGGATCCCAGCGTAAGATGAGTGTTTGGGGTCCAGCCTAGACACTCCGGAGAACATGCTCCGCGTTCGCCTAACCTAAGGGAGCCCTCCCGCTGCTCACCCACCACTGGCCTCAGGAGCAGTATTGTGAAGCTGTGGTCATGTTCTTGAAATTTCGCGTTTTCTGGATATTTCGGGGTACAGCGCTTCAAACGGGACGTGCATTCTTTTCACCAGGGGCCAGGTTCGCACTGTCCGGGTAGAAGCCCGAAGAACCCATCGCTCCGCAGCTCTCCCGCAGCAGTTCGCGAGGCTCCAGTGCAGAGGTTTTACCAGGTCCCCGGGAGGCCACTGTCTCCCATCGGACCGCGGTCCTCAAGCGCAGTGCCATCTCGGGCTCCAGTATTTCATAGCCAGGCCGAAAGGGGGTCTTTGGGTCACTTCCCTAAATTGGATCTGGCCTTGCTGTTCGCCTGTCTCTTAAAAGGACAGGCCAGAAGTCCTTTGGTAGCAGTGGCAACCTGGCCTCTAAGACAGTCTCCTTCCACCTGCGACCGCAGGGCAGTGCGCCAATCTTAGGCTAGTTTCCATTGCATGCACTAAGCCCGAAGAGCGAGAGGGCAGTTGACTATTAGAACCTGTAGTATGTAAACTTTCCTCCCCAGCCTTGTAGGGTGCTGTGGCCTAAGAAGGCTTTGGTTTAGGGGGTCCGGACCCAGCACTTGCTCACGTATGGCGGGGAGGAGGTCGAAGAGAATTCCGCTTTCTTGTCGCTGCCCCGGTGAGTCCTGCCGGCCGGAACACGGCCCGAGGGCTCACATCCGAGCCGGGCCTCCGGAGACTCGAAGGGCAGTGGGGTCTACACATTCTGCAACTCTGCGGGGACTCCAGGCCAGGTCTTGGCAGCGGCCCGCCGGAATGCCGGGAGCCTTGGTCCGGTGGAGCGCTCCGGGCGCCCTTGCAGCTACAAAGCGGGTTAAAGTCTATTTTCCACTCGACTGCTCCGAAAAGCCCCCGCAAGCCGGTGCCATTCCGGCCCCCTTGGGCGAGTTGGGGAGGATGTGGCCAGAGAAGGCTGAAAGGGGACTTCACCGTGCAGCTCCTTCGCGTCCTAGACGACCCAGGGCTGGACATTCGGGCTTCCCTGGGGACCCACTCATTATCCGATTTGCTCTGAGCGCCCAGTCTCTCACTGGCTTCTCCTGATCTCTGCCGCTTCCGGTGATGCTTTTCCCCCCTCGTTCCTGTCTCGGACTATTCTCCTTCACCTCCGGCTTCTCTGTCCACATAACGCCTAATTCCTCCCCTTTCCCTTTGCCACGTCCTGCGTCAAAGGGACTTGCCTGGCTGGTAGGGGGCTTACCACTAAAATGCAGAGGTGAGGATTTGGAAGACGGTTTTGTTGGAGCAAGGCATGGACAGAGACGCAGGTTCCAGTGAATAAAATTGTCTAGGCCTATGCTCTGGGGCGACAACCAAGTACAAGGCTGTCAATGAAGAAGACAGAACCCGCACCCTTGCAGGTCTCTGGGAGCTGAATCCTATCGGCCCATCCTTAGGCTCCCCGTCTTCTATGCACGTCGAGCCTGGGCAGTAGCTAAGAACTCATTAAAGGAGGCAAATCAGGTCGGAAAGCTGGGACTGTCTTCACCATTCCAGTCTTGTATCTAAAGTACCTTTCTAGACAACAGCTTTCCTTGTAGGGCTTTTGAAATTCTTTGGCACCCACTTGTCATTAAAACAAAGCAAAACAAATAAAACCTTCTACAGATGATGAAGTAGAGTACAGAGTAGCTTGACCTGAGTCTGGTTGCAGTCTGGGTGGAGCTGGAACTGCCCAGTGGTGCTGGGTTCCACCCTTAATCTGGTCTCTGGGGCTATGGGCTGCCCAGACTCACATCCCTAGGATGAGATGCTGACTTGCTCTGGGCAGAGTCTTTTCCTCACCTTACCTCCCTCTTCCTGTCGTGTAATTCCCCAGTTCCCTCCTGTCAGTATGCAGGCATTAAAACCCTGCCTGTTTCCCTGTGTCTGGTCCCTTCAGGGCCTCTTCTTTCTAGCTACCCCCCTGCAGCAATTTGGAGAAGTCGCTGAGGCTTCCATTCCTTTCTGGATTTTGCATCAAAGTTCCGACCTTCACCCAGTTCTCTCTTCCTGCCCTCTACCCTGCCCTGCCCTCCACAGCTCACAAACCTCTCCTTCCTTTCTTCCAAAAATACCCCTTCCTTTCACCTTCAGACTGCTGCCCACTTTATCCACCTGGCTCTCCCTTCTCATCCAAACTGATGAGCTCTGCAGAAGATGGAGGCCCATCACACACACACACACACACACACACACACACACACACACACACACACACCACATCTGCCAGGCTGTTTTCATCTCGCTCTACATCTGTCCAACCTATTGCCTTGCTTTCTTTGGAGAAGCCTGGCTCCTACTCTGCTGAACAAACCTGAAGCACCTGTATTAGTTCTGTCTCTTTTCCTTTCCTCAGTCTCTGAGAGATGGCATGGACCCAAATCCAGACTCTGTGTCCTAGACCATAAGACTTGATCAAGAATCTTGCCTGGGGGGGTGGGGGCGGCGCTCACCTTTAATCCCAACACTCAGAAGACAGAGGAAGGTGAATCTCTATGAGTTTGAGGCCAGCCTGGTCTGCAGAGTTCCAGGACAGCCAGGGTTACAAAGGGAAACCCTGTCTCAAAAAACCAAACCAAACAAAACCAAACCAAACAAAACCTCAGCTGCATACCCATTAAGCATTCTATGGGAAGTCTGCAGAGATTAAATCAGGTAACAAGGTGCACAGTACCAACACCCCACTCCATAGAAGCCCTGGGTTAAAGTTACTGTTGCTGCCCCTTTGTTGTGATAAACTAAGCAAGCGTCTTCTAGTCTTCCCTTTAGCTACAAGGCTATGGTGCAAGGTCTGGCCAAGCCAGGCAATTTCTCCATCAGAACCTCTGCTGGGTGGGAAACACCATCCACATCTCTTGTAGACTCCGTCTCCCTGCCTCCTCTCCAGCCTACCTCCCTTGCTTGTCTCTCCACCCCCAGAAGATTTTTCTGTCCTCACGTTTCCCTCTGTCTCTTGACTTTTTTTTCCTTAATCATCAGCCTTTTCTTTTTTCTCTTTGAGACAAGATCTCACTCCATAAACCTGGAACTCACTATGTAAATCGGGCTGCCCTTAAATTCAAAGCGATTCTCTTGCCTCTGTCTCCTGAGAACTGGGATTATAAGTGTGTGTCACCAAGCCCAGGTGACCATCCAATTTTCTGGATAACTTTAGCCTCTGGCCAAGTCTCTCATTTCCTCTGTACTCAAGTCCTTGCAGCCAGACTTCTACCCCACCATGACAGGAAAGCAGTTTGCAAAACTCCCAAACTTTCAGGACCATGTCCTTGCAAGAGCATTACATGCTTAAGATGATGACAGGCACAGCCTCCTGGAGTTATTGTGAGGATGAATGAGTTACAGTCCCCACATGGTGGACTTGGGGTAGTGTCCAGCACATAGTAAACCCTTGGTAAATGCTATCTGCCTTTGCTTTATAGAACTGTATTTTCCAATTTGGGAGTCAAGAGCCACATATACTAATTAGGTGAATAATGTTGACGGCCCAAATTTAAATGTTCTGAAAATGTAAATATGTACTGTACTTGAAGACACAAGCAAGAAGTCCAGCAATGTAAAATAATATACACCATATTGGGTAATTGGGTATTAGATAGGCTTAGTGTTTTTAAAGTGTAAAATATCTTATTAATGTTTTCTAAATTAGTTGTACATTGTAATGAACATATCAGGTTAAATGAAATTTATTAAGATTTTTCTGTTTTCTGTTTAGCTTTGTTGTTGTTGTTGAGACAGGATCTTATTATGTAGCCCTGGCTACTCTGGAACTCACAGAGATCTGTTACCATACTCAATCCCATTTTCTTTTTGACTATTCAATATGGCTTCTATAACACACAATTCTGTGTCTCATATACATTTCTGTTGAACAGAGTTGCTGCAGAAAGTAGATTTAAAAATTTAGAAAAAAAAAAAAAAGGATGGAGGGGTAGGAGTGACACACGCCTTTAATCCCAGCTCTTGGGAGGCAGAGACAAGGGGATCTCTGTGAGTTCTAGGCCAGCCTGGTCTAAAGACCAGGACAGCCAAGGCTACACAAAGAAATCCTTCTTGAGGGAAAAAAGGATTTGGGAGCAGAGAAAGTGGATTTAAAGTGTTTATTTATGTTTTTGAGACACAGTCTCATGTATTTCAGACTGGTCCTACTGTGTAATAAAGGATGGCCTTGAACTGTGCTCCTTCAGTTAGCTGTGCACCCAGCCCTCATCAGGAAAATCTTAGAGTAGATCCACAGATACTTGCAGTTCTTTATATGGCTTAAAATATTAGGAAGTAGGAAAAGAAGGAGGAGAAGGATGGGAAGGAGGAGGAGGAGGAGGAGGAGGAGGAGGAGGAGGAGGAGGAGGAGGAGGAGCTTGGTGACCCATACCTGTAATCTCAGCACTCAGGAGGCTGAAATAAGATAATCTCAAATTCAAGCCCAGTCACAAAGAGAGAGAGAGCTGGCTTGTACAGTTTGATAACATGCTTCCTTATACTTCTCTATCAATTGAAAGCATATTTGCCTCTCATTAAATATTCGCTGATGGATATTTTTTATTCATTATAACATTTCACTGGGTTGAACTATTTGTGTGTGTGTGTGTGTGTGTGTGTGTGCTGGGGATAGAGCCCAAGGCCTTTGTGCATGCTAGGTTAAGTGTTAAGTGTTCCACCACTGAGCTATGTTGCCACCTCTTAAACAGACTCCCAGCTGTATCTTATTGCATCTTTTTAAAAAATTTTATAATTTAATTTAACTTTACACATCAGCCATGGGTTCCCCTGTCCTCCCCACTCCCGCCCCCACCTTCCCCCCAGCCCACCCCCCATTCCCATCTCCTCCAGGGCCAAGACTCCCCTGGGGATTCAGCTCAGCCTGGTAGACTCAGTACAGGCAGGTCCAGTCCCCTCCTCCCAGGCTGAGCAAAGTGTCCCTGCATAAGCCCCAGGTTCCAAACAGCCAGCTCATGCACCAAGGACAGGTCCTGGTCCCACTGCCTGGATGCCTCCCAAACAGTTCAAGCTAATCAACTGTCTCACTTATCCAGGGGGCCTGATTCAGTTGGGGGTCCTCAGCTACTAACTCATAGTTCATGTGTTTCCATTAGTTTGGCTATTGCATCTTTATCACATGCATCTGTATTATTGCATCTATCTTATTGCATCTATATCATATGTCCAGCTTTCTTTTCTATATAAATTTCCAGAAGTGGTTTTTTTTTTTTTTTTCAGTCATACTTGTCTTTGGACTCTGCACCATCAAACACCTCCAACTGCCTTGTCTTTTAGAAATTCTCTTCCCTAATTTTCCAAAAGGGCACTTATCTGGGACCACTGCCTCTGAGAGTTGCTCCTTCTTTGTGTCCATCACAGTAGATGTCCATCACAGTGTCCTTAGTTTAAGTCTCTTCGCATTTCCCTCAATTATTCTGTTATCATCCAATCTGTCTATCTTCTAATCTATCTTTGTGTATATGTGTGCACACTTGTACGAATTTGTATGGAGGCCAGAGATCAATCAGCACTGGATGCTTTTTTCAATAACTCACCAAATTTTTTTGTTTTTGTTTTTGATACAGTCTCACTATGTAGCCCTGGACATGTAGACACAGCCTCAAATTTACAGATGTAACCCCCATAAACCATTTCCTCTCCGATGCTGCTTTCTGCCAGGGTTTTTGCTACGGCGATGGAAATGAAACGGGACACCAGTGCTGGGATGACAGCCGTGCTGCTACACCTGTCTTCCTATGTGGGTGTTGGGGGTCTGAAATCAGGTCTTCCTGTTGGCATGGTAAACACTTTCCTGACTCAGCTGTCTCCACAGCCCTCTATCTTGACGCAGGTTCCCCACTGGTTTGTAGGTTTTCCCAGATCAAATTGCTAAACTGTACATGCTTGTCATTATCTTCTTGGGTTCCCCACAGGCCCCTTAGACATTTACCCTACTCCAAAACTGAGCTCCACATTTCCCCTACCAAACGGGTGCCTCTCTTTGGCATCCCTCTCCTGATAGTGGGCCCACCGTTCAGCGGGACACCAGGACTCAGCCATGCAGAGGTGGCTGTGGGAACCTTTTTCTCCGCAGTCTAGCCTGCAAGTCTGCTCCTTTCTTCCCACTCTTAACTTTCACTCTCACTGGCCTGATGTGGGCTTCTGTTTCCTTTCCCTAAAGACGCCCTTTTAATAAGCACCTAAGAACTTTGCAATTTCTTCTCTTTACAGTTCATTTTATATGTGGCCACTAGACTCCAACATCACAATTCTACACTGTTAAAATTTTTTCACACAGTGGTGGGACATAGGACAATTTCACAAATAAATGGTGACTCCAATTTTTATGCGCACTATGGAGATAATAATAAATGCATTCTAACTGAGTTAGGAGGCAATTGATATCCATTAATATATTACTCTTAGACACAGTATGTACTCAATAAACATTAACTGTTAGTGTGATTCTTTCTTTCTTTCTTTGTTTCTTAAATACTCACTGGTAGGGTAGGATCTGTCTGGCCTCAAATTCATAGACATGTTTCTGCCTCCCAAGTGTTACGCTTAAAGACATGTGTCACCATACCCAGCTCTAGAAGTTTTAGGATTTAACCTTTTGTTTGTTTGTTTGCTTGCTTGCTTTGAGACAGAGTCTCACTGTGTAGCCCAGCCTGTCCTCACACTCATAGAGATCTGCCTGTTTCTGCCTTCTAAGTGCTGTTATTAAAGGGAGTGCACCCCACACCTGGCAGTAAGTGTCTGGCCTACATGCAAGGTGTCCATGGATGTCAGAAAGGCCTGTCATATCCCCTGAAACTAGAGTTATAGATGTGAGTGCTGGGGGCTGAATCAAGTCTTCTGCAGGAGCAACAAGTACTCTTGACTTCTAAGCCATCTCTCCAGCCCCCCTTGTTCTCTTTTTAAAAAATGTTTTAATTATGTGTTTGCATGTGTGTCGATATGTGTATGTGTGTGAATGGGTGTGCAGTGCCTTCAGAGGCCAGGAGAGGGCTTCAAATCCCCTGGAGCTGAAGTTACAGGAAGTTGGGAGCTGCCTGAGACAGGTTCCAGGAACCAAACTCCTACCTTCTGCAATAGCAGTGTTTGCTCTTTACTGCTGAGTCACCTCTCTAGCTTGGCCTAAGAACCCCCATTAGCAAGTCTTTACTTTCTGGCCTCCTGTCCTCTGCTCCCTTGTGGGCAGCATGCACTGGGATAAGATAGTCACCAGGCAGAGCATTCATCCAGGGGGTCACTCTGTATGTCTAACATTTTCCTCCTGTTAGCCGGGATCAAACCATCACACCAGCGGCAGGTAGCCGCCTAAGTTCAAAGAGGAGAGGAATTGTCATAAAGGACATAATGAATGACATGCAATGTCAGAGCCATGAGAATTTTCCTGTCCTGTTCACTGCTGTGTTTCCAACACTCAGCCCATGGTTGCCTGACATACAACCAATACTCATTAAAGATTTTTTGACTGAGTATATTAATTTGAGAAACATGGGCTGGAGAGATGGCTCAGCTGTTACAGGCTAGGCTCACAACCAAAATATATATATACATATAAAAGAAACACATTTCAGGGTTATGTTTGTTCTGAGACAGTGTGAAGATGTAACTTCCCCACCCTGGGAAGTTTGCTGTGAAAGAAGAGGTGTGATCTCCTGCCCCTGAGTGACAGCTTCCTTTCTAAGACATCTAGGAAGAAGAGTCCTCCTACAGAATTCTGTGCAACTTTGAAAGAAAACTCAAGATATCTATTTTTTTTAAGATTTTATTTTATTTATTATGTACACAGTGTCCTGTCTGCACATATCCCCACAGGCCAGAAGAGGACACCAGATCTCATTACAGATGGTTGTGAGCCACCATGTGGTTGCTGGGAATTGAACTCAGGACCTTTAGAAGAGCAAACAGCGCTCTTAACCTCTGAGCCATCTCTCCAGCCCTCAAGATATCTTGAAATTGGAACCTGCTCACTAACGGACAAACTTTCAGTTGATGTACTGGTTAGGTTTTTTTGTTTTTTGTTTTTTTTTCAACTTGATACAAGCTAAAACCATCTAGGAAGAGGGAATTTCATTGAGAACTTGCCTGTGTCACACTGGCTTTTAGGTAAGTCTGTAGGGCATTTTCCTTGATTAATAATTGATGTGGGAGGAGCTAGTCCACCGCAGGCAGTGCCACCCCAGACAGGTGTTCCTTCCTGGGTTGTATAACAAAGGTAACTGAGCAGGCGAGTAAACAGTGTTCCCCCAATGTCTCTGCTTCAGTTCCCACCCTGAGTTTGTGGCTTGGCTTCCCTCAGTGATGGATTGTGATATAGAAGTGTGAGCCCAAGCCTAATAACACCTTTTCTCCTCAAGTTGCTTCTGGTCATGGTGTTTTATCATAGCAATAGAAGAACAAACTAGGGCATTGCAGTGAGTTGGTCCAGCAAGGACCTTGGCAAATCTAGCACCCAGGAGTTGTAGAGTGGACAATGGTATGATTATCAGAAAGAGCTGGAGTAGGAAGATTTAGCAGGTAAGAAATGGGCAAGCTGGAGACAGAGTCTCTCCCTTCAAACTACAAAGATAGGAACCCTGAAACAGAGAAAGTTAAAAGCAGCAGATGCGTGGGCCACACAATGAAAACTCTAGCCCCTCAGTGGCACTCAGTGCCAAGCTATGTCAATAGGCCTGTCCCTACCTGGTATGGGGTTCTTGCAGCCTGTTCAAAGCTCACCTCCCTGCTGCCCATTCACACAAATGTGCTGACTTGTGTCTATGTCTGAACAACTTTGCATTATTCAATACACACATTTCTTACTCTTTTTTATTGGTTGAGTGATCTGATCTGGATCATTGGTAGCTTCTTTCTTCTGAAGCCTGATGATTTCAAAGGGTGTCAACTTCGCTTCTAATGATCTGGTAGACTATATATGAGAAGATCCTTTGGCTGCAGAAACAGAAGAATCTATTTTATTTGACTTTTTATAACAAGTGTTCTATCCCTATATAAATATAGACAAAACAATATAAAGAACACCCACAAACTCTGTCCCCAGGCTTCACAGTCATTAACATTATCCACTTTGCTACATTCTCCTTGACTCTGAGGTACATTAAGTCCATCATGTTTCATCCCTATATATCTCACCATGAGTCTCTAGGAGGAGTTTTTTGTTTGTTTGTTTGTTTGTATATTTTTGGTTTTAGAGACCAGGACTCTGCGGTCTTGGCTATTCTGGAACTTGCTCTGTAGACCAAGCTGACCTCAAAATCAGAGATCTACCTGCCTCTGCCTCCTGAGTGCCATGATTAAAGGCATGCATCACCATTGTCCGGCTCTATGAGGAATATTTTTATTTATTTATTCTTGTTTTGTTTTGTTTTCAAGAATGTTTTTAAAGTGTCCTTTTTATTTTTTTTAAAGATTTAGTGTGTGTGTGTGTGTGTGTGTGTGTGTGTGTGTGTGTGTGTGTCTGTGTGTGTCTGTGTGTCTGTGTCTGTGTCTGTGTGTCTGTCTGTGTGTGTGTGTGTGTCTGTACACATGCATGAAGGTACTAAGGAGTCCAGAAAGGATGTCAGATATCCTGGGCCTGGAGTTATAGGAAGTTATGAGCTACCTGATGTGGTTGCTTAGAACTGAACTCCTGTCCTCTGAAAGAGCAGCAGGTGCTCTTCACTGATGAGTCATCGCTCCAACCGCACCCCAGCCCCAGATTAATCTTTCTCTCATGGGAACTTGAGTCATCCTTTGTAAAGATAAAGATATTAAACAACAACAAAAAGCCCAAACATCCTTTTAGCATTCAACGCCAGCCACCAGTATCCTCCAGTCCTAGAATGACATCATGAGATAAAGGAAACCCTGGTCGGTGGTCCACAGATCACAGGAGCTTGGATGAAAACACTGAGTAGGTTCCAGAACTGGGGTCTGGCTGGGACAGAAGCCAGGCAGACCAGAGTTTGGACCTTAAAGATCAAGAGTGAGGGGAACAAGAGATAAGGCTTTGGAGCAGTTACGACAGGAAGGCAGATCCACCAGATCCCTGAAAAGTGACAGCCCAAGGATCAGACAAGAATCAGGCTCACAGAGGGAGGTGGTGGCACACACGCCTGGCTATCTGACTGGGCACAGGGGAGAAGAAAGGGGGACCTGGCTCTTATGGGTTTCGAACCATCAAAACTGTTAGGAGAGCCTAAAAGTTTCAGAAGCTGAAAAGGTAGTACTGCCAGCCCAACGCACAGGAAAGTCAAATCATTCCCATGGATAAAGTCCTAAGAAAGGTTATGTGTGAGGGGTGGTATACAAAATACACAGAGGAAAAAAAAATTATCATGAGAGTTAGCCAAACCCATAAAAATATGGAATCAAATTTGCAAAAACCCCACATAAATTAGAATTTAAAAGGCTAGTGCCTTAGCTCAGGGGTAGAGT
The DNA here is from genome assembly GCF_903995425.1 of Onychomys torridus. NCBI lineage: Eukaryota > Metazoa > Chordata > Mammalia > Rodentia > Cricetidae > Onychomys > Onychomys torridus. The sequence goes on from NC_050445.1 coordinate 114,676,364, forward strand.
ATGTGTCCAGCATTTACGGGGTCTTGGATTTCAGCAGCCAGAGTAAATGAAAGGAGATAGGGGACAGAGCATATTGGATATCTTTGTTTATATGCAAAAAAGCCCCCAAAGGATATTAAGCAGAAACTTAAAGGACCAGCAAGAGGTCTTAGTGGGCGAGGGCACTTGTGGCAGCCCAATCCCTTGGGCCCATGGAAAGAGAGAACCAATTCCTGAGTGTTGTTCTCTGAGCAGACCTCCCCAGAACTGCATCAACTGGGTTTGGAGGTACACACCAATAACTCCAGCACCAGGCAGGTGGAGGCAGGAGGGTTAGGAGTTCAGGGTCAGTCTTGGCTACAGAGACACTGTCCCTAACCACCACCACCACCACCAATTGATCTATACAAAAACGATGCCAAAGAAAAAGAAGCCTTACAAGAAGCAGAGAGAAATGGTGGGTTCTTAGAAGGTAAAGACAAACTAACTCTCAACAGTGCATGCCAGGAGAGCGCAGGGTACATCATCAAATCACTGAGACAAAATTACTTACAAGCTAGAACTATACTTTTAGAAAACAGTGTCTTTCAAGAATAAGAATGAAATAAAGACATTTCAGACAAATAATAAAAAAGGGAAGTCTCCATCAACTGAACCTCACTGAAGAAATTTCAGGCAGAAGGAAAGTATCTGCAGAAGAAACCTACCTGAGGAGAAAGGTGAACGGTGAATGGTGAACGTTAACAGCAGGGGACCGTGCTATTCCCATAGAATTTATAGACCTCAGTGGCGCACAAGTTGGGGTGGTGGTGACCGAAGTTAAAACAGATGGTATCACACCTTCTTCTGAAGGGAGGTCAGGACGGTGATAAGCTATACATCTGAGGAAGTTGGGGGCCAGCAAGATGGCTCACTGAGAAAAGGCACCTGCTGCCAAACCAAATGACCCAAGTTCTATCCCTGGGACCCACATGGTGGAAGGAGAAAACCACTCTGACCTCCACGTATGCACATGAATAACTAAATATAACAAAACATTTTGAAAGTTGGAAGGAGTTAAACATACTTAATCAAATGTCCAGGGCCTCCATCAAAGGACCACACATGGAGTATCACTTCCAAATCAGTAAAGGAGGAAAAAGTACGGTGAAAAAAGTGGGGTGACAGACAATTAAATAACAATAAAGCCATTTCCTAAAGAAAATTACAATCAAGAACACTGGAGAGACAGTTGTCTGTTTGGAGCACTTGCTACTCTTGCAGAGGACCTGAGTTTTGTTTCCACCACCCATATCAGGTGGCACACAACTGCTTCTAGTTCCAACTCCAGGGGATCTGAGGCCCCCTTCTGGTCCCCATAGACACTGCACTCACATGTGCATACCCACATACAGACACACATGTACGTATATTTAAAAAAAAAAAAACTATAATAGAAAACCTTGCATCCAAGGTTTCTAGAACAGTGCAGGAGTTTGTCACAAGGCTGAGGAGCCCCACTCTGGGACATTCATCTGCTTAGAAAACAACCGAGAAAACATGGAAAGCATCTTAACAAGAAGTGTTAGAGAATCTGTCACTGGCATTCTCTTCCCAGAGACGAAACACAATTGCTGAGCAACTCTAGATAAACACTGAAGTCACAAGAATCTAAAAATTGATGTCAAAACAAAAGTTTTAGTTTCTATTTCTCACCAAAAAAATTTCCAAGAGTTTATCATCAAATTACAATGTCAGTAGTAGTAGGGAGGGGGAAGGAGGGATTTCTCCAAAGGAGGAAAGCAGGGCAGACGTGAAGGTGGGTATAGGTGGTAGCTCATTTCTAACCAAGGCATGTGATTTGAAATTTGAGGGGAAATAATGACTACCAGCAACCCCAACAGCCTCTAAAGTACAAAAAGCTAAAGGCTTTTTGTTTGCTTGTTGTGGTTTCTACGGGCACATGTGTGCCTGTGGAGGTCAGTGGTGACCCTTAGATGCTGATCTCCGGTTGCCATTCATCTTGGTGTTTGTTTGTTTTTGAGACAAGGTCTCTTACTGAGACCTTAGGCTAGGCTTGCTAGTTAGTGAGCACTGGAGATCCACCTATCTTTTCCTCCTTAGACATAGGATTACAAGTACAATTCACCACCCAGGTGGTGGGGGCTCATGCCTTTAATCCCAGCACTCAGAAGGCAGAGCCAGGTGGATCTCCGTGAGTTCAAGGCCAGCCTGGTCTACAGAGCAAGATCTAGGACAGGCACCAAAATTACACAGAGAAACCCTGTCTCAAAATACCAATTTAAAAAAAGTAAAAAAGAAAGAAAGAAACAAACAAACAAAAAAAAAAACAAGAACAACAACAAAAAAAGTATAATCCACCAAGTCGGTTCCTATCTTTGCCCAGAAGTCCCTCTTACTCTCTCCTGCCTAGCTATTGGCCATTCAGATCTATTAAACCAATCAGAAGGCACCTTGGCAAAGACATCTTCACAGTGTACATAAATATCCCACAACACCACCTCCTGGAAGGAGGCTTTGGGTTCTATAAGAAAGCTGCTTGAGTGAGCCATGAAGAGCAAGACAGTAAGCAGCATTCCTCCATGGTCTCTACTTAGTGCCAGCTTCCTGCTTGAGTTCCCGTCCTGACTTCCCTTGTGATAGATGGTGATGTGAGAGTATAAGTTAAATCAGCCCTTCCCTCCTCTAGTTGGTTTTGGTCAGCAAGGAAAAAGTAATACAGAAACTGGTACTGAGTGTGGGGTATTCCTGTGATGGATCTGACCATGTTATTTTGTAGGAGAACTGTAGAAAGATTTTGGAGTTTGGGGCTAGAAAATCCCATCGAGTGCTTAGCCTTAATGAGCTATTACGAATGCCCAGAATATAGGAAATATTAAGAGTGGTGCTGATGATGGAGTCCTTGCTTGTGACACTTCAGATGGAAGCAAGGGCTCCTACAGGGCCTTTCATGGGATGATTTGGATTAAGATTCTGCAGAAGTGAAACCTTTGTTTGCTGGGACATTCGATGCTGATCAATGGAGAACTGAAAATTCAGCTGTGGTTAATAGTAGACCACCATTATTGAGGTGAAAGCATCTAGGAAGTTGTGATGGCTAATTTTATGTCAATTTGACACAGGCTAGAGTCATCTGAAGGGAGGAAATTCCAATTGAGAAAAAAATGCCTCCATACAAACTAGGCTGTAGGCAAGCCCGAAGAGAATTTTCTTTTTCTTTTTTAAAATATTTATTTATTTATTTATTTATTATGTTTACAGTGTTCTGCTTGCATGTATTCCTGCACATCAGAAGAGGGCACCAGATCTCATTACAGATGGTTGTGAGCCATCATGTGGTTGCTGGGACTTGAACTCAGGACCTCTGGAAGAGCAGTCAGTGCTCTTAACCTCTGAGCCATCTCTCCAGCCCGAGAATTTTCTTAATTAGTGATTGATTTGGGAAAGCCCAGCCCATTATGGATGGGATCATCCCTGGGCTCTATAAGAAATCAGGCTGAACAAGCCCTGGGAGCAAGCCAGTAAGTAGTGCTCCTCCATGGCCACTGCATGAGCTTCTGCCTCTAGGTTCCTGCCCCAACTTCCTTCATGATGAACAGAGATATGGAAGTGTAAGCCAAATAAACCCTTTCCTCCCCCAGGAACTTGCTTTTTGATCATGGTGTTTCATCACAGCAATAGAAACCGTAAATCAGAAGTGTTTGCCCAGGGTCACCACATGGAAGTGGTGGGCCAGACAGGGTCAAGACTTCTTCTAAAGCTGGCACCTGAATTTGGAATTGTGTAAGAATCTCCCATGTGATACTGGTTTTGAAGGCAGGAAGGGGGTAGTTTCTTAATAGCAGTTGAGGCTTGGCACTGCAAGAGGTCTAGGAGAAGACACTGGCAAAGGGATAGGTAGCCTCAATTGCAATAGAACCCCCAAGATTGAAGGGGTCATAGAGAGAGTCTGAGGCTTGTCACCATGTGGTAGATTTGGAGTCTCCAGAGAGGGGTCAGGAAGCCACTGGTGAAGCTTCAGTTGCAATGGAGACTCCAAGATACTGGAGATGCCACCAACTGTGGGGTCCGCCAAGGATGACAGCAGATGTGACATGGAGCCAGGACACCAGCTGTGCAGGCTGTGAATAGCAGGACTGGGGAAGTGGGATTGTCCAAGCCCTTTGGAGCTCAGAAGATCACGAGTGAGTCCTATACACTGGACATTGATCTGTTTTCACTATTGGACTATAACTTTGCTTTCATCCGATTCCACTTGGAATAAGAATTACTTAACTTGTTTTTAGTTTATAGGCACCCCCAATGAAGAGACTGGATGGACATTTAAGAGACAGATTATGGCCATTTAAGAAAGACATCAATTTTTTTTAAAAAATATAGTGTCACTCTGTAACCCTGGCTGGCCTGGAACTCACAGAGATTTCTTCATCCTCCACATTTTGAATGCCAACACTTAGCCTGACATTGAACTCTTAAAATGTTGAAAAATTTAGGGTTTTTAGAAGTTGGATTGTGTTTATATTATGATATTAATCTGAGATCTTGAAGATAAACAAGAAAGGAGAGGTTGTGGTTTAATAGTGATGTATTTGTCTGTCAAGTTGACAAACGGACAGTTGTACTGGTTAGTTCTTGCCAGCTCCATACAACCTAGAGTTACCTGGGAAGAGGGAACCTCTATTAGGAAATACCTCCATCTGATAGGCCTGTGGGCAACTCTGTGGGGCATTTTCTTAATTAAGGATTAATGTAGGAGGGCTCAGTCCACTGTGGGCGGTGCCATCCCTGGGTAGATGGGCCTGTGTTGTGTATTAAAAAAAAAAAAAAAAAGTAGTTAACAAGCCAGTGAGCAACATTTCCTGGCCACTGCCTCCAGGTTGCTGTCCTGAGCATCAGTCCCAGCATCGGTCAGTGATGGACTATAAGTCAATCACACCCTTCTCTCCCCCAAGTGGGCTTAGGTTGGCATTTTATCCCAGCAATAGAAAGCCAACAAGGACAGCCACAGGCAAATGTTTTGAGTTGGAAATCAGAGAAAAATCATAATGCATTTGTTGGTTTCTGGAAATAGTGCAAACTTGCAGAGAAACTTGGGCAGTTTACTTAACTTACTATGGTGGTTTCTGAAAAATGGGTCTGAATCATGGAATTTGCCTGGTATTTAGTTGTTAAGAGTCAGTGAGTAAATGCAGATGATCCAGTTAGACCAGTGCCTCATGCACACCAGACATTTAGAATTTAGTTTTTAAAGTGTGTGTGTGTGTGTGTGTGTGTGTGTGAGAGAGAGAGAGAGAGAGAGAGAGAGAGAGAGAGAGAGAGAGAGAGAGAGAGAGAGAGAGACAGACAGACAGACAGACAGATAGACAGACAGAGAAAGAGAAGCAGAGATGAGAGAGACACAGAGAGAGAGACAATGAGTAAGACAGAGACAGACACATGGAGATACAGACACAGGGAGACAGACAAACACACACACATACACACAGAACACAGACAGACAGACAGACAAAGAGACAGAGGGAGAGAGACAGGGAGAAATACAGAGACAGAGAAGAGGAGACAGGGAGCTAGAGGAAAAAGGAGAGAGACAGAGACAGACAGACACACAGAAGGACAGACCAACAACACAGTGACAGGCACACAGAGAGAGATGGAGAGAGGGTATGTGCTAGCGCATGCCTGTGTGTGTGTGTGTGTGTGTGTGTGTGTGTGTGTGTGTGTGTGTATGTGTGTACGCTCACCATGACATGTATATGATATCAGAGCACCACACCTGAGGTTATCCTTGCCTTCCACTTCACTTGAGACAGAATTTTTTTGTTGTTGCTTACTGTTACCTATGCCAGGCTAGCTGGCTCACAAGCTTTTAGGGATTCTCCTGCTTCTGCTTTCCATCTCACGGTAGGAGCACTGTGGTTATAGGTGTGATTACAGGTAGAGATTTGAACTCATGTCTTCACTCTTGCTCTGCAGGTACTTTACTGAGCTGTCACTCAGCCCATGGACTAAGGTAATTACTATGGATATTGTTTCCAGGGGTCACTCATGAGTGACGGTGAGCAGCTGATGGAGTACTGAGGCTTAGTGCTCTACTCCACTATGCAGCTGAAGGCAGTTTTGAATGTTCGACCCTCCCTTCTCCTATGATCTCCCAAGTACTGGAACCCCAGGGGAATACCACCACTCCTTAATTAAGCCAGTACTCTTGGGTGCCTTCAGTATGGTTATATCACCAGGGAGGCTCTTCTAGTTGATTCTGATAGGAGTGATTTTTACAAAATGCACGGCTCAGTCTACACTGGAGGCATGTTCACCATTGGAAGGTTTAATGGTGTTTCTGCATCTACAGAGGTTAAGCCAAGAGCTTCATACACACATTGTCACGAACACACATTGTCGCGTACACACACTGTCGCGCACATAGTGGGGCTTTAATGGTGTTGAGTTTGTCAGGATAAGAAAACTCGAAAGCAATCACAGTGCTGTCAATTCTTTGCATGACACTATTCAGACATCTCTGAAAAGCTGGCAATTTTTCAAAACGTTTGTGAGCTGAGTGAAGACGCAGCCCACAGAAAGCTCAGGAGTTGCTGGAAACGTGTTGGCTTACTGTTTGTGATTGAGGGCCTTCTGCAGATTGTTTAAACCCGGGGAAGCTGGATCAGGCGATTCTCGCCACGCACAGGTGGCTGGGGCACACAGGGCTTGGCTGGCTCTGCCTTCTAAAACTGTCTTCACCTATTGTTTACAAAAATCCACAACAATGGGCTAAGCATGGCAGCCATTTTTTTTTCCTAAAGAGCTTCTGATTGAAACTACAGAGATTTTTCTCTCTGCCGTCAAAGGCTGAAGCAAAATTTCATGGCTTGTCATCTGAGAGAAGCGATAAATATTTCAAAACCAGTTGGGACAGAACAGAAAACCATGCCAATAAGCAATCCCCCAGGGGCTCAAAGTGGGAAAATTGTTTTTCAAGGAAGAAAATGTTCGTGTTAATTCAGGTAGTACATGTTTCTCGTCACGGCGTCAGAAAAACAGTTTAGAATAAATGTTTATTTCCAGTAAATACTGGCCATAATGACTAAACTATTGCTTTTCAAAAACCAGTGACAGCCAATGATAGTGCCCATCTTTAATGCCACACTCAAGAGCTAAGGCAGGGGGATCATGAGTTTGAAGGCAGCCTTGGTTATGTAGCACGTTCAAGGCCAGCCTGGGATGCATACTGAGATTTGTTCTCAAAAAACAGACAAGCTGGGAGATGGCTGAGCTGGCTTTGTGAGCATGAGGACCTAAGTTTGGATTCCCAGCACCATGGAAAAAGCCAGGTACAGTGAGGCATGCTTATAATCCTAGTGCTGGGGAGGTGGAGAGAGGAGGATCTCTGGGACTTGTCAGCCAGCCTAGCACAGTCGTCAAGGTCCAGGTTCAATAAGAGACCCTGCCTCAAAAACTAAGACAAACAGAAAGAGCTTGAGGGGCAACACCCAATGTCAACTTCTGACTTCCACATGCGCATGAACATACACATAAAAACAAACAGTAACAGCAAATTGAAAGACACTTCAGGAGCTCTGAGATAGTGTATTGGATGAAAAAATTATAAACATTCAAAAACTTTGCCAGTTATGCCCACACCTCCACACACACGGCCATGGTCTTTGGTGGGCCCAGTGGCATTCCTTCTGACCACACCTGACTGTTGGAAAGGTCTCTGTGGGACTCACTTGTGACTTTGGGCAAGGCTCAAACAAGGAGTCTCCCTCGTAGGCCTCTAAAACTAAACGACACTAGAAGTGGCATCGATAATGGGCCAGAGGGCCTAACAATGAGTGTCATCCACCGGGCAGTCAGGGCAGTACCTGAAGCACTGAGGATTGGCCCCAGGGATCTATGGCAGCTCTCTTCCCTACAGTACCAACCCTGCTCAACCAGGGCCTGCCTGCCTCACTTCCCCAAGCCAGTGGTCTCCTATGGCACCTTTTGGAGTCTACAGACCCCAACGCATGGTTGGCATTTGTGTAAGTCAAGAAAGATGTGTGGTAGGTAGGGATGCAGGACTCCCGGAACCATGGCCAGAAAGGAACAGAGTAGTGGTGGGGCGTGGTTCTGCAGGACTCCAATCTCACCACTGGGCAGATGTTGAGTGGTGGTGGGTGGTGCCTGCAGGATTAGGAGCACAAAGTCATCTTCGGCTATCTGTGAGTTTGGAGCTTGGGTTATGAGTCCCTATCTCAAAAAGCAGAAAGGGGGGCAGGGTGGGAGGCTGGGAGGAAGAAGAAAGAAGAAAGAAAAAGAGGAGGAAGAGGAGGAGGAGGAGGAGAGAGTACAAGCCCCCTCTCCTTTCTGTCTCATTCAACAGAGCAGGAGTCCAGGGGGATCTTCTCTCCTACATCTAGGTTCTAGTTTCCCTCATCTATGCAGAAGCCATTCTCTCGCCATCTGCCCCCATGGAGGCATGAAGATCCTCCAGCAGCCCTCTCCACCCCATCTCCTTCTCACCTTCCTGCCTGCTAACAAGCCAGGCTCCAGCCCCAGCACCTGGCTGCCAAACTCACCTTACCCAGCATGCCTGTGTTAGGCAGGAAGCATCTCAGCAAGCCAAACTGGCTAGAAGTTCTCCTGGAGATCCTTCCTTCTTTGCAGACAGATAATAAATTCTGTCCCATCATCTGTACCATGTGGTTCTGCCCTGCCCTTCCTACCAGGCTGTCACTTGGCAGCACTGGCCTCAATCTTGCTGCTCTGACCTTTTGTTTCCCAGACACCCCCCCTCCTGTGCCACCCTATCCTCCATCCTAACAATGGAGCTACGAGAGCCCCAGCACAGGCCAGCCAAGCTTTCTCTGCTGCCATGGAAGCTTTCCCCTCTTCCTTCTGTGCGTTTGTTTTTCCTTCAGGATGCTTTCCATAACCGTGCTAAGTCAAATTTAGCCAGGCTATCCAGTTCTAGACAGAAAAGTCTACAGCCCCCAAATGACTCTGTCACATGGGCTTGCCTTGTGCATCCCTACGAGACCTTGGTAAGTTCAGGGAGGAGTGTCAGTACGGGCGCACTTCCCAGTGGTCAGTAGAGACTCATCTAGCACATAAGCTGTACCCGCTATTGTGCTTGGGCATGGACAGAGCCATGAGCATGAGAGAAAAACATGGTTGCCTCTCCCACAGAACTTATCATTGAAGCTCATTGGCTGGACTAAAGCAAGCGGGGTGATAGCAATACAGTGTGAATGGTACAGTGGGGGCAGCAGGTGTTTGGGGGCACACAGTAGGAGCACAATATCAAGGATGCCAGTCATTTATCGTCCATCAGACTCGTGTCTGAGAAAACATCAACCTAGACAGTTATTTATATTCTGCATCATGTGCACCCTGTACCAGTACCCAACTACTGTAAAATTTGTCAGCTTAAGCGTAGACACATGACCTGTGGAAACCAATCCACAGCCTGGCCAAGGACCTACAAAGGCACTCCCAAAGAATTCTGGGCCAACTGGATCCTCACTCTCAGAAAGGAGAACCGAGGGGTTGGGGATGTGGCTCAGTTGGCAGAGTGCTTGCTTAGCATGCTTCAAGCTTTGGGTTTCATCCCCAGCATGGCATAGAGCCTGGTGTGGTAGCCTACACTTAAATTATCAGCCTTTAGGAGGCTGAGGCAGGAGGATAACTTCGAGTCCAAGGTCAACTTGTCTACATATCAAGTGCTAGGCCAGCCAGGTTACACAGGGAGACCCTGTCTCAAAAGCAAGCAACAAACAAAAACAAAAATCAAAACAAGAAAATCCAGTAAAACTATGTTCTTCTTGAGGACTAATACATCTTTCCCCTTTCCTTCCTTCCTTCCTTCCTTCCTTCCTTCCTTCCTTCCTTCCTTCCTTCCCTTTCATCCTTTCCTTCCTTCCTTCCTTCCTTCCTTCCCTTTCATCCTTTCCTTCCTTCCTTCCTTCCTTCCTTCCTTCCTTCCTTCCTTCCTTCCTTCCTTCCTTCCTTCCTTCCTTCCTTCCTTCCTTCCTTCCTTCCTTCCTTCTCTCCTTCTTTATCTTTTCCTTCTTCCCTCCCTCTCTGCTCTTTTCCTCACATCCCTCCTATTCCTCTTCCCAATTATATTATCTTCTATTACCAAGTAATTCATGTTCTCTATGGAAAATATTTTCAAGATACAGAAATCAAAAAAGAGCTAAATAAAACTCTCCTAAAATCATACCACAGACACGATTATTTTATAACCCTGCTGTTACTAATAATAGCTACCACTTTCTGGGTCTTTTGGACTTTCTGTGCTCACTCTATGAACTCCTTGCAACCCTGTGAGATGAGTCGTCTTACTTAACCTGCCAGAGGAGGACCTTACAGAGCCGGAAAAACTGAAGCACGGATCCAGGTAGGCTGACTCGGGTGTTAAAATCCTGATGTACATATCGCTAACCTTATAAAAAAAAATCATAGGTGGGGAGTGGTGGCACACGCCTTTAATTCCTGCAGTCAGGAGGCAGAGTCAGGTGGATCTTGGGTTCAAGGCCAGACTTGTCTGTATAGTGAGTTCCAGGACAGCCAGGGCTACACAGAGAGACCCTGTCTCGACCCCCTACCCCCCAAAATGATCATAAACTTACATGGACTCTCTTTTCTTTTCTTTAGTTTTAAAATGCAATTATTTATTCATTTATTTGTGAGTGTCTGTATATGTGTGGGTGCACATACCACAGAGCATGTGTGGAGGCCAGATGACAACTTTTGGGTATTGGTTCTTTCCTTCTACCTTATGGGTTCCAGGTATCAAATTCAGGTCATCAGGCTTGGTGACAACTTTTACACACTGACCCATCTCACCAGGCCCTCTGTCTGTTTTTGCAAAAACATACTTTGAAAGAACTTCAAGTTAAGATGTAGTCATGCTTTATGTACCATGTGTTGCTTAAGTAAGATGTGGGTTTTTTATTATTAATTTTTTTTTTTTTAAATGATGAGTGGGGGTGCTGAGCATGCCATGGTATGTGTGTGGATGTCCAAGGACAACTCCGAGGCATCAATTCCCTCTGTTCACCTTTAGGGGGGTCTCAGGGACGGAACTTAGGCTGTCAGGCTTCCATGGCAAGCACGTTTCCCCCCTGAGCCATCTCTCGGGCCCTCAAGAAGATGTTCATGATAAAAAACAAAGCAGACATGAGTTTAGAGAAAACAAATCTTTGGCAGTCCTACCACCCGAAAGACCACCGTAGACACTGAGATGTCACCCACCATTGCTGTCATGGATGTAGGATTAGGACCATAGATGCAGTTCTGAACCCAGCACGACCACCCCGGCAAACTCCCACATGCTGGAGCTACTGGAGGACCTGGCGGTTAGGTGCACACTGAAGTGTGTGAATGTGTTTGAAACTAGACCACTGGTGTTGACTATTGCAAAGGGTTCTTTTATATAACTAATTGTGTGTGTGTGTGTGTGTGTGTGTGTGTGTGGTGAAAGGGGTCAACCCCCAGCCTGTGCATGCTGGGCAAGTGCTCTACCTCAGAGTCCCACTCCACAAGCCTCTGCACAAAGGCATTACAAACTACCCTAGCTACAGTAGGTGAGAGAGAACTGGGCCCAGTGATCTGCAGAGCTGGACTCTATTCCTGAGATGCCCAAGCTGAGAGAAGTCACTTCCGGCCTGGCCTCAGTTCCCTCATCTATGCAGTGAGCAGCCGCAACTCTAGGGTGGGATGAATATCACTGGACTTCATGTCTGGGTTATTCGCGGCACTGGGGACGATTCCTGACACAGTTCCCACCCAGCTCTGGCACAAGAAAACAAGAGGCCGGGAATATGAAAGGGCTGGGTCAGGGCACACCAAAGGCTTACGGACCCCCAAATGAGGGTACAAGTTCTATTTTCCTGGAGGGCTGGGCCAGCCAAGCCGATTAGGGGCCCCAAGCAGCTGTGGGCCGGGGAGGCTGCTGGGAGTGAGGGGATTCAAGCAGCTCTTTCCCACCCTCTCCCCCACCAGCCTGCTCTGTGTAAAAATTCCAAACTCCCAATCAAACCCCCTTCTCCTTTCTCCTTTCATTCACCTGCCCATCTTCCTCTCCTCTTCTCTCCTTTTCTATCCAAACTCATAATTAATCGCTCAAGGCAAAAGTAATGAATGTTAATTGGCCATCTGTAGGAAGACTAATTAAAATCTACCACGCTGGGGTTTAAACATACCTATAGCAACGGAGTGAATCGGGAATGAGGCGAGGAGGGACTGAGGTAACAGCTGAAAGACTGCAAAACACCATTGGGCTTAGGTGTGAGGGAAGGACGCCAGAGAGGGGCCAAGATGCTGGAGAGGGAGACATGGAGACAGAAGGAAAAAACCCTCCCGGACTTGCCACGCCACTGCAGGGCCTGGCATTCTGTCACTGTTCTGTTTGGTGTTTAATGAACACATTTGCACATTTTCTTCGTGCTGGACATGGCTGAAAGGGTGGCTAGAATTTGTCAACACACAGTCATCCCCCAGCCATAGGTCTGCACGCACTTAGTTCTCCAGGAACACCTGCCCTGTGTAAAAATCGTACATATGCACACATGCACAGCTTTGCAGACTCCTGCGTAAAAGGTAAGACTCTGTTCCACATGCACAAGTGCACACCCATGTGTGAACTGAGGGCAATCCAGGGACTCAATTTGTGATTAGTCATAATCACACGTGTACACACTGTTCATGGTACATGTGGCTTAAAGACACAAACCAGAAGTTATTAAAATACAGATGGTGATGCACACTCAGGTTGCTTGTTATATTCAGATGCACCAACTGGCCTCAGGTGCTTGAACCCATCCATCTCTGTGTGTACATATGATTAACTGGAACTTTCTGTATCCCAATACTCACAGGTTTACGTTACACTTTTCCATACACAAGAGAAGCTAAATGCTCACACTCTATGTCACTAATAAAGGTGGAACACACACATACACACACACACACACACATTCACACACACACACACACACACTCACACACACCCTCTGTGGGCACTCTTCCCACAATGCCATACCCTGTCCTCCCATATAAGCTTCCTCCTCCCCTAGAACAGAACTGCTTCTTTCCAGAAACAAACACAAAGACCCTGCTTGCCTCAGCAGAACCTGTCTTAACCCCCAGGCCATCCCTGGAGCCCCTCTCATAGCCTGAGTTTACTTTTGCCCAAAGGTTAGAACATGTAGAGGCCAGGGGGTAATGTCAGGTGCCTCCCTCTGGCACCCTGCATGTTATTTTTTGAAAGAGGGTCTCTCTCTGAACCTGGAGCTTACCAGTTCTGTTCGACTGTCTGGCCAGTGAGCTTAAGGGATCCATCTCTCTCTCTTGCCTTTCCTCCTCTGGTATTAGAGGTAGATGCTGCCATGTCTGGCTTTTACATGGGTACTGAGAATCTGAACTCAGATCCTCATTCTTGCCCAGCAAATGTTCTACCCACTGAGCATCTCCTCAGCTCAGGAACAGGGACTTTTGATCTCTAGCCCCCACTTCACCATACAGAAATAATGATGGCTTCCTTGCTGGGGAGTTTTACTGCTGTAAATTCATATTCTAATGAGTTTAAGCAGGAGGGAGGGCAAAGACAAAAGATTCTGGTATCTGGGGGTGAACACCTAGAGAGGGCATCCAGAGAAAGGCCAGGGCTCCACCTAAGGGACTCTGACAGGAGACTGAAGTGTTCTGTGCCAGCCCTTTGTGTTCCGAGGGGCTCATAGTCTGTGCTTCTAAGGTTTCCTGAAGTCCAGATTCCGGGGCCAAAGGTCATCCTCAGGTCCAGCAAGAAAAGCAGCCGAGATGACAGGTCAGAGGACAATGTCCTTGTGACTCAGACGGGCCTGGGCACATCCCAGAAGGCAGAAAGGAACTCCTAGGGGGCAGACTGAAGACAAGCCCAAAAAGAACGTGGGGAACGTGGTGAGATGACCCAGTGAGTAAAGGCCCTAGAAGCCTGGTGACCTGAGTAAGATCTGCAGAACCCCCGTGAAGCTGAAAGGAAGTGGTTCCACACAGTCCTCTGACCTCCCTATACACGCCCCACCCCACACATCATCCGCACCCCATAACAGTAAATACTAAAAATAAAAAAATAAAAAAAAAAAAAAAAAAAGCCGGGTGGTGGTGGCGGTGGCAGTGGCGGCAAGCGCCTTTAATCCCAGCACTCGGGAGGCAGAGCTAGGCAGATCTCTGTGAGTTCGAGGCCAGCCTGGTCTACAGAATGAGATCCAGGAGAGGCACCAAAACTACACAGAAAAACCCTGTCTCGAAAAACAAAACAAACAAACAAAACAAAACAAAAATGCAAAAAGAAGGCCAGGAGGCAGAGGCCAGACATCTACCTGACACGCTCCACACCACCACCAACACACACACCACAAGTGAGAACAACAGGTGACTTTTCAGGGCCATCTGGCTGTAAGGGACCTAACTAGAATTGGTGAGCTAGTTCCTAACTCTGGGAAGCCCTGGGCCTCTGTCTGGGAGGGACAGGGCCTGCATCCTAGGGCATGGATTTCTGGAGAGCCTTCCCAGGGCGCCTTAGGATCTCCCTCTGCCTGCTGAGGCCTCTCAATCCCCTGGAGGACCAGTTCCCCCCTCCACTCCCACACTCACACACTCTCACACTCACACTCACACACACACTCCTCTGACAGCTTCTACATTTGGAACTGACAGATGTGCAAGGTAGCAGCTCGGCACCGCCTGTGCAGCTGAGGCCCCAGCGTTGCAAATGAAAAGGGATTATTTCCAGCAAGGCTCAGGATGGCTGCATGAGCACACGCCTGGTGTGTGTGTGTGTGTGTGTGTGTGTGTGTGTATGTGTGTGTGTGTGTATACATGTTAGACAGTATGAGTGTGTGGCTTCTCCCATCATCAAAATCTGTCTTACTGTATCTCCAGATCTTATGCCTTCCTCTCTGGGTTTCTGGTTTCTAGCTTTCTCCACCATGGTTTTGCTCACCTGTCCCAGTCTTTGATTCTCACCGAGTCTGGCTTGGTTTCTGTATCTGAATTCTCCAGAGAGAAAAAAAAAAAAAAAAAAAAAATCATTGCCCCTCATTCCTTTTTAGGTCTCAAGCAAGTCTTGGGGGCTGAGGAGATGGCTCAGTGGGAAAATGCTGCTCATCATTACAACTTAAGTTCAGCTCTCCTGCAGTGTAAAAGGCGTAGTGGGACAAGTCGGAAATTCCAGTGCTGGGAGGTAGAGACAGGAGGATCCCTGGAATTCTCTGGCCAGCCAGTCTCCCAGTCTAGCTGAGCTGGTGCACTTTAGGGTCAGTGAGAGACCACATCTCAAAAAATAAGTGGAAGGAAGATGTCTGACTTTCACCTCTGACCCAGTCTGTGTGGGTGTGTGCGCGTGCGGGGGCACCACTAGAATATACCACACACACAATACATGCACACACATAAGAAACAGCCAGTTTTCCTCTAGAAAACAATGCTTCTGTCCTGTCATTTACACGAGGCTGGGTGGGTGGGTGGGTGTGCAGTGGTTGGGATATCTGTCCTAGGGCAGGAAAAGCAGCCCTCCAGCTGTGGTCCCTGTCCTTCCAGCCTGTCCTCCAAAATGAGCCAAATCTATTACTCACCACACACTCAAAAGTAGATGAGCCTTTTAAAAGCAGGTCCCTCTGCCCAAAGTTTTTAGTCTCTATATTCATATTCCCAACCCCCACTATACTGAGCCTAACCCATGCTAACCTAATCTGGCATCCCTGTAACCCTGACTTTAGCTACATACTGATGTTCCTGGCCTTAGCCTGGCCTCAATCCCGACCCTGATGGACTGTTCCTTGAACTTTTCCTTCTCCAAGGGGCTGCCTCCTTAGTAACTGACATGGCACCTGGATACCAAAGTATTATAGCTCACTTTTGAATACCCTGGAGCAAGTAGAGACAGACACACAGAGACCCAAGGAGTTAGAGGAACAATGGGAAGGTGATATTTACCTATTTCCTAGGGGATTCTGACACACCACGGTCTATCTGCTTTGAGATGAAGGCATGAAGGCATCCTTGTAGAAATGTTTCATAGAGGGCTGTTGGGAGGGGACCACCCCCTTGAGGCTGGTCTGCATAGGCAGCAGGCTTCACACCCAGCCATCTCCTGGCCCACTAGCATCCATATGCTTGTTCACTCCGGTAACCATTCACTCACTTACTTTTCAGCAAACCCCAGCAAATGGCTGTGGTGAGCTGGGTCTAGTTAAAGGTCATAGGATATAGCTTCTTCAGGCTGAGTTTGGAAAAACGCCAATCCTAGCTGCCAGTACAGCCAGAGTGTGGGCCAGAGATTCTCGAAGCTCTCGAGAGCATGCCCCCAGTCTGGGAGGATGTGAGAGCCAGGCCCCTCGTTTCCTTTGCTTTAGGGGAAGCAGGCCTGGGTCCTAGGGGACTTCACACTGCTTTCAGGTTTCTCAGCTGAGGTGTCATAGAGCCTCTGGGGAGGTTCTATATGATGTGGGTTGCCTCAAAGCAAGAAAGACATTTCTCTTTCTACCTTGTCACTAAAAATTAAGCCCAGTCTCCTAACTCCAGCTAGGGCTATTAGGCCCAAAGGTTCTGTTTCCTATGGGGCAAATGAGAATTTCTGGAAGGTGACCCAGGCCTCCTAGGGTGGGCTCTATCACATCTCAGGGATGCCCAGCGCCTGTCCCTGACTCCGAACTCCAGAGAGAAGACAGATGAACAGGGCAAGGATGGTTTCCTCTCCTCTCTTCAGCATCTCCCTCATTGAACTCCTCCCTCCAGATGAAGCGCCAGACAAAGGCTCGAAGGGTTCTCCTGCTAATTTTCCAACATGCTGTCTCGGGGATTCTAGTCTCAGGACCGTCTTCCTTGCACACTAGGCCTTTGGGAGGTAACCCGTGTTGGAGAGATGTCACCCTGTGGTGCCTCCTCTTCAGTGACTGGAAAGGCCATTGCTTCCTTCCCTCATCCTGGGTGAAGGGCACAGCTGGGCCCTTCTGGCATGTTCACACAGGGGTACGCACACATGCCACATGAGTCAGAATTGCTGCACACGTATTATCATATAAGACCATGTTCTTCAGGGAAGGATGTGGGTAGAAGCCAGAAGGCAGTGACTCAAGGTGCTGCTCCTTGAGGTGAGACATGGAACACAGGGGATGAGGCATGTTCTAGGAAAGTGATCCGAAGTCAGGTGTTGAGGCGCAGCAGACACCTCCAGGTGTGGCTGACGACGGACCCACTCCAGCTTTGGTGTGCGGCATGTGGGCAGATTCATGGGGGAGGTTCCTGACCACTGTGACCCCAGCTGGTTCCACTCATGGGGAGGGATACCACAGCTCTGTGGGGGTAAGCCTGGACTATTTGCCTTCCTAGTTCCTCAGGAGGCAGCTGCTGGCCCCTAGCTCAGACTACTAAACAGAAATCAAAAGCTACCCAGCTCAGTGACAACAAAGACAGAGAAATCTGTTTGCCTTTTGGCTAATCCACAACCCTGTTCACCCCCACCGCTGCACTCTGCGAATGTGCAGGCATGTATTTATGTGTGTGCTTGCATGTGCTCTTGTGTGGGTTTGGCTAAGACCAGGTGATGAACTCTAGGAGACAGATGGTTAGGCCCTAAAGGCCAGCATAAAAAGTCCCAGTGCTGAATGTTCTGGAGTCACTGAGGCCAGGGCTGGAATTGATGCTCAGGAGAAATCCCTGTGGGCAGAGAAGGATGTGGGTCACTAGGGTGGCCTTGGGGCCTGCCAAGAATGACTCTACCCCTTTCTGACCTCCCTCAATTCTTTGAGTCCCTGTGAATCTCGAGGACAGACCACTTAGATTGCTCTGAAGCCTCTGTACTCAGAAGACATGAGAAAGTCTTGCCACCTTGTGGAGACATGTGGTAATCCTCCCTGAACTTCGGGTCTGCCGAAAATAAAACCGGCAACTGGGCTTTTCCATCCGTGGGGCATTTAGTCCCAGACATTTGGAAACACTAGGCCATTCATGATGAGCCTTTGGGATGAGTGCAATGCTTTATGTATATTAAGTGTTTGTAATATGCAGCCTTTTCAGAGGCACAAGAGCTTCTTGCTGTAGGTTACCAGCTGATAAGAAGAGCAGAGGTCTGAACCCAGCCATTTCCATTTCAGAGAGGGCAAAGACTCCACTGGGAAAGGTGGTAGAAGTTACCCCTCCACCTCGGGGAATCTTGTGGGACCCTGTCAGTTGTGGCATATCCTACAGAAAGGGCAGGACCCACCTTTCCAGGATGCGCAGCCCCAGTGCGCCCTCTGCTGGGCACAAGTAGGACCAGAGGGTTCTCTTAACGCAAGCAGATGCGGGGTTGGGTCATGGGTTTTTTGTTTTGTTTTGTGTTTTGTGTTTTTTGATGGCTGGGAACTGTCTGCTAAAGGCTGGCTGCAGACCAGTCCAACTTCGGAGCTTGCAGCCCATGACTTCATGGATTCTTGCTCATCTTCTCCAAAGGCATGTTGGTCCTGAGCCAGTACCACAGCAGACCATGGGCCACAGGGACAGTGTCAAGAGGGGACACCACAGGAGCTGGGGCCTATTCGAATACAGCACTGCCTGGTTGGCAAGAGGTAGATCTGGAAATCCAAACACTCACTAGTGAGGGCTGGCAGCTGTGTGTTGGGCCCTGAGGATGGATACTAATTGACTAGCTCTAGAACCCTCAAGAAAATGGCTTTAAAGGTGGGTCAGTGTGGACAGAAGCATGACAAAGGCATAGGTGTCCTGGTATATCCATCGTGATGACTCTGGACCTACAGTAACCACTGTGTGGGCCTGGACGAAAGGAGGCAGACAGCTCTCTGGCAACACTTGGGGAAGCAGGAGCAGTGACGTTCTCAGGACAGCCTAGCAAATGAACTGGGCTGTCACTCCTGCACCCTGTCGAAGAGGTCAACAGGCTTTCATGAAGGGCAACACACATATTGCATCTGACTCAGAACTATGTATTTGGACTAGAGTCAAGGGAGAAACAGTGGCTACCAGAGGAAGACGGCAGAAGAACAAAGATATGAAGTTCAAGGAGCATCGCTGTGATGCCCTGGTCCTCTTTCTGCATTAGGTAACACCCTCCTCACCCCACAGACAAGACACTCAATCTCCTCTTCTCTCCAGTGTTTTAGCTTCTCCTCCTCTTCCCAGTTCTAAAGTTCTCTTCCTGAGGACAGAGAACTCTAATAGCCATCAACTCTCTCTCAAGCCCCCGAAGAAGCCTCTGATGACTGGTAATGCCAGCCACTCCCCGCTGGGTGTGTCTGAGGGCTTTTATTTGTGTTAAGCAGGGTTGGGGGGGGGGCACTGTGGCAGAACATGGGCTTAACTGTCATAGAAGTCCACGTGGGCTCCAGACTGGAAGGTGTCCTTTTGCAGCAAGCTCAGCAGTTTCTGGGCTGATGTCCCACAATCCACCAGCTCCCCCTGCGACTTCAGCTTCTGCAGTCTGTTCCTTAACTCTGGGTGCTTGGAGGTTTCTCGAGCCAACTGCTGCATGTCTGTGTCCAGGGGACCTAGTGGATGGAAAGTACAAGATAACATCAGAGGTTCTAAGTCCCTACTGTGTGGAGGGTGGAGCTGAGTCAGGTCTGGCCCGAGGCTCCATTACATTGCCTTTATTTTTTTATTTTTCTTTTTTTCAGTTATGGTCTCTCTATGGATTTCTCTCTTGAATTTCAAGATCCTCCTGCCTTAGGCTCTCCAGTACCAGGATTAGAGGTGAGGGACCACCAAGCTCAGCTCATGTTACTACTGAGTTTTGAACTCATAGCTCACGTCTATTAAGCATGGTTTAAAATCAAGCTCATCATCTCTTGTCCACGTAACCCTCTTCCTGACTTTCCCACTTATATCAATAGATACCTGGACCCTGCAGGGTCCTCATTCCACCTGCAGCCAACCAGGGATGAGGTGAGACCTTGAGCATGGTCTCAAGCAGGTCCACGCTATAACCTTGCTTTTCTCCTTATTTCAACACCTGCGCTAGCCCTCTGATAAATTCATCTGGCCGCACTTTCCTGGGCTCACATGGCTCCTCAAAATCCCTGGATGCGAGGAGCTCAGTTGGTAAAGTATTTGCTGTACAAGCATGACAACCTGAGTTCAGATCCCCAGTAAAATGCCAAGTGTGGGGATTAGAGAGAGAGATGGTCCCCTGTTAAGAGCACTTGCTGTTCTTGTAGATAACCAGGGTTTGATTCCCATTACTAACATGGCAGCTGGCAACTATTTGTGACTTCAGTTACAGGGGCTGTGATGCCCTCTTCTGGCCCCTGCAGGCACTGCATGGGATGAACAGATAAACTTCAGGCAAAACACTCATAAACACATAAATTCCCTCCCTCCCTCTTTCTGTCTCTGTCTGTCTGTCTCTCCCTCTCTCCCCCCTACAAGACCTGTCACTCTCTAACAAGCTTTCTCACCTATGCTTGCATGTCTGGAAAATGTCTCCCACGCGCTAACAAACAGCCCTCAAGGAATTGTGTAGCCTAATTTTAATGGTGTTCAGGGACAGAAAAATCATGGAACCTGCTGCAAGCCCCAGAAAAATGTAATGGAATTCAGCTACTATCACAAAAGCTACACTTGGAAAAGTCAAGGACTTTTCTGAAGGTCAAGCCATGGCTAAGAAGAATGACTTTGCTTCCTTTGAATATCCTCTAGCCGGCTCCTCCCACCCCCCTTGTTTTGAGACAGAGCCTTGTTAGCCCGCGCTGGCCTCTAACTTGCTGTACAGCCAGGGCTGACTTCTGCTCCCACTCCTCAAGTGCTCTACCATGCCCAGTTTTACCTCCTTGAGCACCCCTGGGGAAAGCCTGCTATCTTTCCAAACAGACTTTCTGTCTTTGGAAACCTGTTAGGACATTCTTCTGGAGACTGAAATAAAAACTGGAGTGGCTTCTGCTTGTTTTCAGCCTCTGGGGGATTCCTAAACCTCTCAGTTCCTCCAAGATGCCCTCCAAAGAGCTAACTTAGCTCTGGGTGCATCTAGCATCAACTCCTCCCAAGCTGTGGTTTACATATGATCACTGCTGAATGAATGAGTCTAGGCTGAGCTCAGAGCAGGTGAGCTGGAACAAGCAATATCATGTATGTGTGTGAAGGGCAGGCACTAGGTAATATGAGGAGACCCAGCATAGATCAAGAAATTGGACGCAAGTTTGGATCCTGGTCCTGCTTCACTTGAGCAATAGACAGACTATCTTGCCTCCGTGCCTCCAGGATCCTGACGGAGTCCAAAGGGGTACAGACATCTGGATCTCACTGTTGAGCTGCTCACACATATTGCTACTTTCTAACAACAGAAATCAGAGCCCAGAAGGATGGCACCAGTACTGTGGCATCTTAATAGGCTGGTCAGACAAGACAAGGCGTCAGAAGACCACATAGCCTGTAATTTTCATAAGAACAAGGGCCTATCTTATTCATCCCGTACCCTTTTCCCACCCCATTCAGTGTTCCAGTCTGGGATGCTCACTACTCAACAATGTCTGCCTGCTTGTCTTTGATCATTTATGTGGCTGGTCTCTGTGAAGCTTTGCTAGGTGTTAGGGATACATGGATGAATAGTATGTGGCCGTTGAGGGAGAAAAGCAGACAGTTAAACATACAAAGGTAATGTAGTCTTTTGTGTTTTTATTTTTAATTTTAATTTACTTTTATGTGTGTGGGTGTTTTGTTCCACCTGCTAGTCAGGCAACTCCTAATGCTGAGTACTTCCACCCCTGCCTGCTCTAACTTTTTAGAGTCTGTATTTTTCTTGCAAGATAAGGAGTCATGATTGGGGGGGCAATATATGCTTTAGATTCTTTCCTGAGACTATAGACAAGGCTCCCCACCTTGCCCAGCCCCCAGAAAGGAACCAGCCAGGTTGGGAGGCAGCAACGGCAGTACCACCCACCTACCTGGAGCATAGCTCAGCACCCTCACGCTGGGTTCCTCAGCAGCTAGGACCTGGTACAGCATGTCTCGAGCAGCCTTCCCGGCGCAGTACAGCGCCCAGCCCTTGAAGGGCTGCAGGGCACACAGAGATGAGATGTTAACCACAGTCTTTCTGAGGCCAGGGCTATCTGGGAAGGCGTTGAGGGTCCCCGAGGTCAAGCAGAGCATGGAGGTCAGGTTCAGAGTCCAGTAACTGTTGATCTCAGCTGGGTCATTCACGTTCAGGAAGCCTTTGGAAACATCCCCAAGAGTACCTGAAAAAACAGGGCTGAAGAAATGATACAGCAGCGTGGGCTCTGTCCTCTTCAGCCTTCCACAGTTCCTTCTCATATCCGTTTTACCCATCTACCCCGGCTCTGCAGACACCCCTAATGCACGCTAAGAATACACCTGTTTGAGCGCTCTTTGGAAAAGCAAGATTTGTTCAGAGACCTGATCTCTTGACTCATGCTCCCGCCAGGAGGCACTGCTTAAGGCGGTCCAGAAAGTTCTATGGGAGCTTTAGACAACCAGGCTAGGCTAACCCCTGCAGGGACACTGGTACATCCTGTCTCCGTTTGGACTCTGGACTTTTGGGGCCTATCTAAACGGTGAAAGCCCGCAGCCCCGGTCTGGTCCGGGAGTCTCACCTGCGTTGTTGATGAGCAGCAGGCGCTGCAACCCCTCGGGCCTGGGGAGCTCGCGCACGGCACACAACAGCTGCTGCACGCCGGCCTCCGTGCCCAGGTCGGCGGCTGCTCGCACCACTCGCAGGCCGGGTTGCTGTGCGCCCAGCTCCTCCTCCAGCTGCCGTAGAGCCGAGTCACTGCGTGCGCTCAGGAGCAGCACCGAACCGGGCGACAAGAGCTGCGCCAGCAGCGGGGCCAGGGCGCGGCCGAAGCCCCGGGAGGCCCCGGTCAGCACGCACACGGTGCGACCCAGCCCGCCTCCCTCCATGCCTGGAACTCAGCGGCGCGCGCAGCTACTGGACCGGCACGGGGCGGGGCCGACCCTTGGCATTGTGTAGCGGAAGAGCGGGCAAGCATCCACCAGTGTAGCAGTGAAGAGAAGGGCTAGCAGCCAGGGAGGCGTGGCCCGGCAGGAAACCCCAGTCCCTGTTCCCAGCGCTGCCTGGTTCCTCTTGTCCGGCTCCCACAAGGTCAGCCCCTTTTTGGAACCACGTGTCCTCAATTTCCACCCTGTTCCAGAATCAGCTTCTTCCGCGAGGGTTGGTTTGTCTTCATCCATGCAGGGCATACCAGGAAACGACCAGTGACAACAATGGATGAAGTCCTTCCTTGCCTGTGTAGAGTTTGGGGTCTCCTTGCACTCTGGGTGACAGAAGCTTTCTCTGGAAGAGCACAGCAGCTCCCCTCAGAAGACGAAGAGGACGTGGGGAAGAGAAAGACTGAGAGCCGCAACAATCTTATAAACAAGATAATGACCCACCTAACAGTAAAACCACACCTTGACTCCTTGGTACCTTCGGACAGCAACCTTAGACTATAAACCCGTGTTATACACCCATTAAACCACTTTATAATCTCAAATAGTAAAGAAAAATTCCCTAGGAGGGTGTGGTGGTTACATTTGTAGACCCTGCACTTGGGGGATGTCGGAGAAGGATAAGGAGTGTAAGATATTGTTACGGTCCATTCTCAGTTTGAGGTGAGCGAGAGTTGATAGGAGGGACAGACAAGCTTAGCGCTAAGTGCCGGCTAGCCGCTAGCTCCTCTTTGTTTCAGAAAGTTACAAGTGGTCGGTCACTTAGCCGGAAGCCGACAATCAGCCAGTTTCAAGTCCCAGATTATTTATTGGATGAGGATTTTGTCCTAGGCCAATGAGATGGGGAGAATTAGGGGGATGCAAATCTTATATGCCTATAGGAGAGAGAATAGGAAAGTCTCTTGATAGGTTCTTAAAAACCACTGTCTTGTGCCAAATCAGCACCTTGGAGTCCCTTTCTGCAGAACTGTTTATTATTATTATTATTATTATTATTATTATTATTATTATTATTTTGGTTTTTCAGGACAGGGTTTCTCTGTGTAGATTTGGAGCCTTTCCTGGAACTTACTCTGTAGCCCAGGCTGGCCTCGAACTCACAGACATCCTCCTGCCTCTGCCTTCCAACTGCTGGGATTAAAGGCGTGTGCTACCACTGCCTGGTAGAACTGTATATTTAAAACCACTTAGGTTTCACTAGTCTCTTGAGTTTGTTATTATCTTATTTCCAGAAGGAGTGTTGAAGGACTGTCCAGACTACCTAGTGAGTCCAAGGTCAGCTGGGCTATATGAGACCTTGTCTCAAAACAAAACACGATCCAAAAAGAAAGAACGGGGATGGGGAGATGGCCCAGTCAATAAAGTGCATGCCTTGATGAGTTTGAACCCCAGAACCCACATTAAAAACACTAGTTGTGGCTGGGTGATGCTGGTACATGCCTTTAATCCCAGCACCAGGAAACAGAGGCAGGCAGATTTCTGAGTTCTCTGAGTTTGAGGCCAGCCTGGTCTACGGAGTGAGTTCCAGGACATCCAGGACCACAGAAAAACCCTGTCTCATATATATGTGTGTGTGTGTGTGTGTGTGTGATATGATACATATATACCAGATATTATATATATATATATATATATATATATATATATATATATATATATGTCTCTCTTATTTAAAAAATAGACTTATATGTGTGAGTGTTCTGCCTGTGTATATGTATATATGTGCACCACATGTGTATGTGTGTATGTGCACCACATGTGCCTGGCATCTAAGGAGGTCAGAAGAGAGGTCTGATCCCCAGAACTAGAGTTACAGATAATGGTGAGCTGCCCTGTGGGTACTGATAATTGAACTCGGGTCCTCTGGAAGAGCGAGCAGCAAATGATCTTACCGACAAGCCATCTCTCCAGGCCCTTCAAGGAATTAAGAAAGATCTCCACATGGCGCTCACACACAAATGTGCCCAAGAGCTGCTGGTATAGCGACAAGCATTATCAAGCTTAAAGGCTCAAAGGACAATAGTAGAGAACTGGCAAACCCTCAGATTTGTTTGCTGGTTAGTTTTTGTCAACTTAACACCAGCTGGAGTCATCTGAGAAAAGCAAACCTCACATGAGGAATTGTCTCCCTCAGACTGGCCTGTGCACAAGTTTCTGGAGCATTTTCTTGATGGATTCAGGAGAGTGCCACCCACTGTGGCTGGATCCACTTCTGGGCAGGCAGTCCTGGGTTCTATAAGAAAGCAGGCTGAGGGGGCTGGAGAGATGGCTCAGCGGTTAAGAGATCTTGAGTTCAGTTCCCAGCAACCACATGGTGGCTCACAACCATTTATAATGAGATCTGGTGCCCTCTTCTGGCCTGCGGCCATATGTGCAAATGGAGTACTCATATACATAGAATAAATAAATAAATCTTTTTTTTTTCTTTTCTTTTTTTTCCCCCTGAGACAGGGTTTCTCTGTGTAGCTTTGCGCCTTTCCTGGAATTCGCTTTGGAAACCAGGCTGGCCTTGAACTCACAGAGATCCGCCTGCCTCTGCCTCCTGAGTGCTGGGATTAAAGGCGTGCACCACCACCGCTCGGCTGTAAATCTTTAAAAAAAGAAAGAAAGGAAGGAAGGAAGGAAGGAAGGAAGGAAGGAAGGAAGGAAAGGAAAGGAAAGGAAGGAAGGAAGGAAGGAAGGAAGGAAGGAAGGAAGGAAGGAAGAAAGTAAGCAAGCAGGCTGAAGAAGCCAAGGAAAGCAAGCCAGGAGGAAGCATTTCTCCATGACCTCTGCTTTAGTTCCTGCCTCCAGGTTCCCTGAGATCCTGTCTTGGCTTCTGTCTTAGGGTCCTATTGCTGTGAGGAGACGACACCATGACCACAGCAACCCTTATAAAGGAAAATTAGGGATGGTTTACAGTTTAGAAGTTTAGTCCATTATTGTCATGGCTGGGAGCATGGTGCTGGAGAGGTAGCTAAGAGCAATACATCTGATTGGCAGGAAGCAAGAAGAGAGAGACACGGGGCCTGGCTTGAGCATTTGAAAACTCAAAGCCCACACTTCCTCCAACAAAGCCACACCTCCTAATAGTGCCAGTTCCTGTTGACCAAACATTCCAACACATGAGTTTATGGGAGCCATTACTATTCAAACACCACAGCTTCTCTTAGTGGTGGACAGTAGCCTGTAAACCAAATAAAAAGCTTTTCTTCACCATGTTGTTTTCAGCCATGGTGTTTCTCACAACAACAGGAAAGTACCAGCCAGGTGTACATGCCTGTAATCCCAGCTCTGTGGAGCCCAAGCAGGAGGTTACAAACTCAATGGCAGCCTAAGAGCCTATCTCAAAACAAAAGCTGGGGCTGGAGCTTGGCAGCAGAGTTCTTGTCTTGTGTGCCCACAGCCCTAGGTTTGACCCCCAGCACAGCAAAAACTACAGGTTAATCACTGCCTTTGTGCCCATTGTAAACTGTTCTGCAGATGGTGTTCTCATCATGAAGAATCATGACTGTAACATATGTTTGAATGTTCCAGGGAATACAAAATAAGTAATTAGAAATGTAAGTATTTAGGAAATGTAAATGACTGATATACAGGGGTTCTTCATTGTCTTTGAATTTTTCTTTCTCTCTCTCTCTGTCTTCCTTCCTTCCTTCCTCCCTCCCTCCCTCCCTTCCTCCCTCCCTTCCTCCCTCCCTCCCTTCCTTCCTTCCTTCCTTTTCTTCTTCTTTTTATTCCATGTAGTCAAGTCTGGCCTTGCACTCACTATGGAATGAGGCTGGTCTCCATTTTCTGATTTTTCTTGCCTTCACTTCCTCATATTTTGAGTATAGGCACGTGCCACCAGCCTAGCTTGTATGTGTGTGCATGTGTGGTCATATGAGGGTGCATGTTGTGTGTGCATGTGCGAAGGTCAGAGTTTATCTTTGGGGTGTCTTCCTCTATCTCTCCCACCTTATTTTTTGAAGAAGGCACCAAACCTGGAGCTCATAGACTGGCTAGGCTGCCGGCCAGTGAAATTCAGGGATCTGCCTGTCCCCACTATACCCAGCTTATTGGGGACCGTGAGACTGTAACATTAAGCTCATGGGAAGGTACATACTATTCTGCCAAGTGCACAATTCTAAGCTGCTGATGCCAGCAGGAACTACATTGTAAGAGTGACTCAAGGACAGGCTGGAATGTGGTCTTCTTAAGATAGTCTGCCTATGCTGTATGTCAGCATTGCTCTGAGGGGAACTTCTTTATTAATTCCCCTGCCTTAAAGTTGTATCTAAGCAGGCTGAGAAATAGACTGGGGGGCTTCAGTATTCACTGACAGTCCTCCCGAGGCTATCCTATGCCTCTATCTTTTCTTCTATGTTCTGTTTCTTTCTATCTGTCTTTTCTTAATTGTCACTTCCCACTCAGGTGCTCTTTCCACTGTGCAGATGGCAGGTACCACCACCAGCTTTTCCATGGTGGAAAGAATCTGAACTCCACTCTTCAGGCTTGCACAGCAGGAACTTTACTAACTGAGGCTTCTCCTTTGCCCCTCTTTCCAACCTTTGGAAAGTCTGAAGTTGCTTCTAAATAGCAAACTGTTTTAAAGATGAACTGTTTAGGTCATCAAGTAATAAGGCAAACAACTTACCACTCATGAGGTTGAAGCAAGAAGGCTACAAATTCAGTCCACATGAAAGATAGCACACTGTCTCTTGAGTGGTAGGAACACATGTACTACCACACTCAGCTTCATACAAGTAACTTTGAAGATCTACTCGAAGGCCAGTAAGATGGCTCAGTAGGTGAAGGCTCTTGCTGTCGAGCCTGATGATAGGAGTTCAGTCCCCTAGACCTACATTGTGGGAGGTGAGAACAGACTCCCTCAAGTTATCCTCTGGTTTCCACATGTGCACCATGCCATGAATATGCACACATAAATAAACAAACAAACAGTAAAGTAATGATAAAAGTTAGCAAGCTGAGCATGGCAGCATGTAGCTGTAATCCTAACACTGAGATGGATCCTTCTATCACTTAGACCTTGAACGTCTGATCCAACCTTCTAAGTAGAAGGAGGAGGATCAGCACTTCCAGGCCAGCATTGGCTAAAAACATTTCCATTTGGAGGCCAGCCTGGGTTATATGAGACATGGTCTTAAATAATAAACAAATGGATCTAGAATCCAGTGTCATGTCTTATGCCTGTAATCTCACTACTTTGGAGAAAGACAGAGAAGTATCATAAGTTCAAGACCAGCCTGGACTACATATCAAGTTCCAGGCCAGACTGGACTACATAGTAAGAACCTGGCTCAAAAAAACAAAACACCAAGGATTAGTTGAATATGGTAGCATGCGTCTTTAATGCCAGCACTCGGGAGGCAGAGTTCAAGGCCAGTCTGGTCTATGTTTGTTGCTTCAGGACTACTGAGAGAGACCCTGTCTCAAAACAATGACAAAAACAAAATCAAGGATTGATTGGGGATGGGGGAGAAGGAGGTAGAGACATTACATACTAGTTGAGTGCATGTGCACTCACATGACCACACATGTGTATATACCTACACACACACACACACACACACACACACACAAGCTAGACTGTTGGCACATGCCTATACTTGAGTTCTTTCCAAGGCCCTGCGCATATGATCCCACCACTGCAAAAATAAATAGATAAAGTAAGTAAAAGTAAAATTTTAAAGTAGTGACAGTTAGATACACCATGGTATATCCTACATTATGGAATAATATGGATCTGTGAAGGTGAATGAAAATTTCTAAGCTAGACTTCGTGGCAAATGCCTGTAACTCCAACACTTAAGAGGCAGAGGCATGAAGATCTGAAGTTCAGGGTCATCCTCAGTTAAATATTGAATTTGAGGCCAGTGTTGGCTATAAGAAACTTATCTCAAAAATAAATAAAGCCTTGCCATAGTAGCCTCAGTTATTAAGTAGACACACCTGGGAAGAGGGAGCCTCAAAGAGTTGCCTTCACCAGATTGGCCTGTCTGTAGGGTTTGTTCTTAGTTGCTAATTGATGTATGAGGGCCTAGTGTCCCTACTATGGGTAATGTGATCCTGGGGTAGGGGGTTCCACTGTATGAGGAATATAGAAAGCAGAGAGACAAAGGCAGGAGCAGCCTTCATCTGTGGCCTCTGCTTCAGTTCTTGCCTCCAGGTTTGTACCTTGGCTTCCTTCATTGATGGATGGTGAAGTGTAGGAGGAAATAAATAAACCATTTCCTCCCCAAGTTAGTTCTGGTCATGGTGTTTATCTAACCCCAAATGAGACTCAATCCCTTGAGTGAACTTCCCCACTAGCTATCACAATAAAGACCAGTATTTCCAGAGGGTCTAATTCTCCACAGTGGTGCTACCACCCTAAACATTGCAGCTAGGGCTTGTTAAGATTAACCCCTTCTGGTCCCGATTAAAGGCAGCCAGGTTTTGCTGTATGTCCAAAGCAGCCTTGTCCCCAGCCAACTACCCTAGAAGGGTGTCCACATCACCCCTGACACATAAGCAGGGTCAAAGCACTGTCAAGAGTCAAAGGTCACCTTCTAGAGAAGCTTCAGAGCTGGGAGTGGGCAACTGATCTTGTGGATTGGTCATTGGGTCCTAAGATGGAAGAACCATACAGGCAGTATGTCCTGGGAAACAGACCAAACATTTGGAGAAGGTAGGGGGTGGCTGTGAGGGACTGGAGGTCAGATGTGGCAACAACCAGAGCCTTAGTAGTGGAAGACTGCATCGATGAAGATGGCAATGACCTTTATTTCTGAGGCAGTACCGTGTGGATCGTAAGGGCCTGCAACTAGGAAAGCACCAAATTGTACCAGGATTTAAAATCCACAGTGGCTGAAGACACAAACTAAAACTAAAATCATAAAAGGGACCATGAGAGCGGAAGGACTCCAAACACCCAGAAAAGCTACTTCGGGGTTGCCCTAGCCAGGAGCTCTGCACTGAATTTTCATTTACACCCTCAGCTATTTGGGTTGTTTTATGGTTTGAGAGAGGTTCCCTGGCTACTTTCTCTAAAATGTTGGCCCAGAACAGCAGGTTTCATTGAAGAAACCACATGTGTCTCCTCCTTCCAGGGCGAGGATTCCAGGACGGCCACTGATGGATTTTTTTCCTCTATCATTTTGAACATATCAACGCACTGCCTTCTGGAGTCCTAGTTTTCTGTCTGGTGAGAAATTGGATGAAGATTTTATGGCGAAAATGTGACAAAGCCTATTCCTCTTAGCCCCGTAGATTTTAGCCACCTGCCCTGGAGTGTCCTGGGAAATAGAGCACTGTTCCAGCATCCCAGTATGAGTCAGAGGCTACAGTATCATTCTCATCAATCTGCGTCTAATAAAAAGGAACCAGTTGCTTTGAGTATGGATGTGATAGGCTCTGTAAGCCAAGAGTTATTACAGCATAGTAGGGTCCATGTAAAGGGAACCATGTTATCCACCCACTATTAGATGAAGGTCTGTGTGGGCCAGTTAGATTTTTGTCAGCTTGACACAAGCTAGAGCAATCTGGGGAAGAAGGAACTTAATTGTCTTGTAGATAAGTCTGTGAGGACTTTTGATTAATGATTCAGGTCCTGGGCTAGAGGTCATGGCTGTATATTTTAAAAAGAGGCTTAAAGAGAGACAAGGAGAGCAAGCCAGTAAACGGCTTTACTCCATGGTATGGCTTTGGTTCCTGCCTCGAGATTCCTGTCTTGAGTTCCTACCCTACTTACACTCATGGTAGATTATGACTGGGAAGGGAAAGTGAAATAAGCCATTCCTCAAGTTGCTTTTGGTCATGGACTTTTATCACAGCAAGAGAAAGCAAAGTAACACATAACGTCCATGACCCAATGAGGGACAACATCTGGAATGATAAATCAAATGATTCCACATAAATATTCAAGTGGAAAAGGTCTTTATTAGGATATCAAATATCCAAGGAAAGATCTTAGGTTTGAACATTGGTCCCTAGCATGTGGTCCTGTTTTTTAAGTTGTGGAAAATCTGGGATATAAAACCTAGAACAAAGTAGTGGGTCAACACTGGGGACAGTTATTTGAGTGTAACCAGGCTCCTCAGGCCCCTACTGCCCCACTGGCCAGACCAGTGAGCTGTGCCGAGCCCTCATTGGTCCATGTCTTGCTGTGATGTCACAATGACATACACCTGTGCACTCACAGCTCTGGCTGAGACTGCCTCCTGTCCTTCCAGTGCAGGAGCTGTTGGTTGGTTGCAGAGAGGTGGATTTTGGACATTAGTGAGCCACTTGCACTTGGATGGTCGTGAATTGCTGAATCCAGACATAGTTAGTGTCCCTCTAAGGTCACAGATTTGGGGTTTAGAGGTTTTGGTTTCCTGGTTTTAAACTAACTCTTTCTTCCTTTCCTTCTTTCATGGTTTGGGGTATAATTGGGGCAAATTATATTTCCTTTATTTATCAGGCTTACTCTATTTTAACGTGTCATATTTTATTTGGGTTTATTCCTTCTTTGACTATTTTAAAATGTCAGTTTTTACTGACTCTACAACATGAGTATTCTCACAGTGACATTTGCAGATGTGTCTATGAAAAACTTGGACCATATTCCCTTGATCCCACTGCCTCCTGCCCACACCTCCCAAGTCTCTTGGTGTTTCTCTTTTTTATTCAGCTGCTTACCTTCAGAGGACAGGATGAATCACGTGGACTCCTGTTCAGAGGATGACAGGCCACATTGTGTGGTGTCTTAAGGAAGGGCACCCATGGGTCTGTAGCTTTATCAGAAAGATCCTGCTAGGTGGTTATCTTAGGATCTTCCTGGCAGTTAAAGTCATGACTGGCAAAGGCCAGAGGTAAGATTCTGTTATTTTGATGCTAATTATGGAACAGGGAAGCTGAAAAGAATTCAAGAAGAGAAAAAAAAAATATGAAAGTCTAATAAGAGCCTGGTATTCGAGGAAGAAAAGAACTTTCCTTGGGGGGACTTTCCACACCCTGACCCTCCACCGTCTTCTGTCCTTCTGTCTGATGGAAGCTGTCCTTTCATGGGTCATTTTCATTTTCTAACTCAAGTGGGGGGTGCGATCACAGGACTAAAGCTGTGTGCTATCACTCACAGAGGGTGGAGACAACAATGGTTTTGAAGCAAAGGATCAGGTCTGCTGGCCAAAGAGCTCAAAGAACATGTCCAGGAACAAAACTTCCTAGTGCTGGAATCATGGCCAGCACTCCACAGACCCACCCCAAACACCTGTCCCTTTGGAGAAGGAAGGGACGTTTCATTGCAAGGACAGTCTTTACCTGAGTTTCCCAAACCTGGCCTTGAATATAACTCCTAATCTTTTCTTCATTTGTTTATCCAGACAGCGTTTCTCTGTGTGTAGCCCTGGCTGTCCTGGAATTCTCTCTGTAGACCAGGCTGGTCTTGATCTTACAGAGGTCTCCCTGCCTCTGCCTCCCAAGTACTGGCATTAAAGGCATGGGCCACCACCTCCAATCTTAATCTTTTCATCTTTTGGGAGAGGTCATGGGTAGCAGAACCTTCCCGGTCCAACACCAAAGCCCTTCAGTCTCCTTCCAGGTATTCCCAGGTGTGGATGATGAGGGAGGGCCTATCCTCTGTGGCTTTCAGAAATCTAATACCTGATAGAGAACTGGCAAGTAGGACTTCGGTGCCCATTGCTGGACAGTACCCATGTCTCCCTTTCATCGTGTGGTGATTTGGTTTGCTAGAATTACTAGCCAGTGCTTAAGTGTGGAATGTGTAGACACGTGATGCCTTCAGGCACTGTGAACATTTTCTTGACAGAAAACATCCTTCTTGACCTCTTGCAAACTTCCATCCAGTTTCTTTGGCTCATGTCACATAGCTGGTTCTGGGTGGGTCCTGTGAGGACCATCTAACGTGTAAAACCAATGACTTCTGATGGGAGGTGACAGCAGCATAGCTTCAAGAACATGGAAGAGGCTGCCCACAGCCCTCCCCCCTCAGTTGTTGATGTCACACTCACTGTGTCCATGCCCTGTGTCTCACAGCAAACGATATTTCTGAAGCATTGGGAACCTCGATCATGTACAAAACAAAAGCAGTCCCTGCTCTTCTCTTTGCTTTTGATTTCTGGTTTGGTGAGACAGGGTCTCCTGTAGCACAGGCTAGCCTCAAGACCACTGTGGAGCCAAAGACAACTTGAACTGCTGTTTCCCCTGCCTCCACTCTCCTAGCTTTAATAATTGCCATGTGCTCACCTTTATGAGACTTCAGTTGTTTCTCTGTCAGTTTAGTGGCCTCGCCTCAATCTACTGATATTTTAACTGCCATCAGTGCCCCGAGGCCCCAGGGGCAGCATCCCACCATACAGCTGGAGGCCTAGTGGGATTTCTGGTCCCACTGGTACCAGCTCTGCCACAGCTACCAAATGTAAGTTTTAACTAAGACTCTATTGTTCTATTTACCAGTAAGGACTCAGGAGAAACTGCTTCCATCACCAGGAGAAACCCATGAGAGCCATGCAGTCAGGCCTTGTCCTCAACCTGGCAGATCTTCACACTTTCCCTGTGTGCTTAGGGAGAGCTACTGAGCCTGCTCTGCCCACCTTCACCTTGCCACCTAAGACCATTGAGAAAGAGGAGAAGAAGGCCAGGCAGTGTGGCACAAGGCACAGTGTGCCTGCCACCCTGTGCTGCCAGCCAAAGAGGATGCACCCTCCCCATCTACCCAACCTGGGCTGTCCTATGGCTGATTCTCTCATGGGCAGCAACCTGCAAATCAGTGAGAATATCACACAGTCCAAGATCAGGTCACTCAGCAGCCACATGGCCAGTGTCCAGCCAGCTCTCTTTCTGGACACCTCCTCTCCTAGGTCACACCAGAGTGACACAGACAACAACATGTCCTCCTGCAGTCCCCAAGAGGAACTCTGCAGCTCTCAGGAGGCATCTCAGTATTTCACCCCCGCAGACTCCTCCCCTTGGGATACATTGCAGGAAGAGACCATCACCCAGGGATCGACTATGACCCAGGAAGGGACCATGGCCCAGGATGAGGCCATGACCCTGGAAGGGACCATGACCCAGGAATTGACCATGATGCAGGATGAGTCCATCACACAGGAAGTGATCATGACTGAGGTAGGTAGAGGCCATCATTCAGGATGCAACTATCACCCTAGAAGCCACCATGACCCGGGATGAGACCATCACACAGGAAGAGGCTATTACTCTGGACGTGGCCATGACCCAGGAAGTGACCATCACCCATGGCCAGCCCCAGGATGCAGGCCCAGCTTCTTCCCAAACACAGAGGCGCTACAGCTGGAAAGGGGTCAAGAAAACAATGATGAACTGCCTCAGACACCTGTCTTGCTGCTGCCTGCTACCTGCAGACAGAGGCCATGCCTCCTGTAAGAACCTGGCTCCAAAGGTCACCCCTAGAACCAGGTGGGTACACTCACTTCATTTTATTTGTGCTTCTCTTCCTGTCCTTTATGATAAACGATGCCTGGGCCCACTTGTGACCCACTTTTGAACCTAACAACCTGTCACTTCAGAGAGACCAATCCCAGAGAATCCCCTCAAGTGTGACCTCAGGCTTGTTGAGCTACAAGTGGACAGCAGAGATGCTGATGAGAGCAGGGAGAGCAGGAGGCGGGGCAAGGCCACAGAAGGCAAAGATCCCATGGAGGACCAGTGGGGTGTATGGTAATATTTTATTTGTGCTCTAATGTGGTTTTATTTGTATGTTAATAAATAAAATTTGCCTGGAGATCAGAGGTCATAGCGAGCCAGGGACAGCAGTCAGGTGGTAGTAGCCCACACCCTTAATGCAATCACATGGCACGCAGAGTCTCTGTGTGGTCAAGGACACAGCCAAGTGTGGTGACCCTTGAGTCTTTCATCCCAGTACCATCCATAGAGACCAGGAGGTCTGTATAGACAGGCAGTGATGAGGAAGTCATGTGGCTGGGCTTAGAGCCAATGAGAAAGTAGAACAGGAAAGCAATAAAACACAGACACAGGGGAAGAAGGTCTCTTTCTCAGGGGAAGGACAACAGTTAGTGCTAAGCTAAAGACAGTCTTGGCTCTTTGCTCTGATCTCTTAGGCTTTTAACTCTGTATTTGGCTCTGTGTTTCTTATTTAATAAGACCACTTAGAAATTCGTCTATAGGGGTGAATAGATACAACAGGGGCATATCTGTAAGGTCGCTTGTTCTTGCACAGGTAAGCAGCCTTTTGCACATCCTTTGGGCAAGCTTCCTGGAAGCCTCCCCTGTCCTTCCCAGAGTCACATTGGTAAGATCTCATCTTGTGTGTTCTTTCTCCTTAGACAGTGCCAACATACCACAGCATGAAACACAGAAAAGTCTGTGTGACTGATGTGGACGGTACATCTGTCTGTGTGTCCCTAATGTAACATGAAAACAAGGGTCCTGGAATGATAATCATGCTCCACTGGCTTCTGTGTCAAACAGCGTTGTCTTGACAGTATTCCAGAACTAGGAGAACACATCTGTCTTATCTGCTCGGTCCTCTGAGCAACACTGAGCTCCTAGGACAGACATTTTAGTGTGCTCAATCTGAAAAAAGAATCTTATTCCACTCTGGGGTGAGAAGAGTACCCCAGAACCCCATGCTTCCCAACCCACCGACAACAACTCTGAGAATGTGCATTCCACGGGATCCTTTCCTGCCCTCAGCCACTGGATCTGCTCAGACAAAACTGAGGAGGACTTCTCAGGTGACTCTGGCCAGCCTGGGAGGGAGATCTGGCCTCTGACATTGTGATCCCCTAAGACAACTGTATTGCTCACCTGCCCCCATCCCCTGGAATAGAAAGCCACTGGTGAGTATCTCTCTGTCTCTGTCTCTGTCTCTGTCTCTGTGTCTCTCTTTCTCTGCCTCCCTTCTCCATGAACAACTTCCAGGCAGGTCAGCTGTTCTGTCTTAAACTGGACCCCCAGAGATTCACCAAACACTGAAGATCGCTACAAATAGCAAATCCAAAATGCAAACATAAAATAAAAATTGCAATCGACTGAAATAGATACATGAAATTAAAACCAACCAACCAAAAAAACACACACATAAAACCTGGAATGACCCACCCTAATACTAAGAGTCTCACAGAGGCATGCTAAGGGAACACATTCCACCTATAACCAAAAATGGCAATTGGCTTTCATTCCCTGACAGGTGTATTAAGGTGTCACATGCACACTTCCATGTTATTGTCTGACATTTGGTTCTGTCTACTTTGGTCAATAGGAATAGTATTGCTACAAACTTTTCATCTGCTGGTTTTAGTGTTCACACAGAGTATTGCCCTATAACTCGGGCTGGCCTGAACTCGGTATATAGTCCAGGCTGCCTTTACATTCCTGAGGATCCTGCTGCCTCAGTCCCTCTTAGGTGCACAGTAACACTGTTATGTGTATGCAGCCCCATGTCCATGTCCAGACCTGCCTCTGATGACACTATGAGATGGAGCCTCACCCCCACTGCTTGAAGGTTTAGTCCGCTCACCCCTCGGGGATCTCATACCCTCACATTTAGCCAGTTCTAGGGAGTTTGTGCATTTTTCTTAAGACTAGATGCTAGAGCCAGGGTGAAGGCGTATGCCTATAATCCCAGGACTCTTCCGGCTCAGACAGGAGACTAGCCATAAATTGAAGGCCACCCTGGCCTATATAAGGAGCAGTGGTCTATCTAGCTTTGGTGACCCTGTGAGATCTCTCTCTCTAAAATACAGAAAGTGAACAATAGGACTAGTGTTCCGTATACCTTGCATGCACACTGGTTCTTGTCCCTGGGTTCTTGTCCACTGTAAAATAAAACCAGGTAGAGCATGCTGGGAATCCCAGTATTGGAGGGTGGAGACAAGAGGATCAGGTGGTCAAGGTCATCTTCCAACCTGGAGAGTTGGAGGTCAGTCTAGGAGGAACCACACACTATTTTAAAAGCAAACAACACCTACCCACAAGTATTAATGCCCCAATCTGAGAAAACAGTGACATGGCAGCCCATAACAACCACTATTCTGTGTGAATCAGAACTTTCTGATAGAAGAAAGTCGGACATCTAGATGTACAGTAAGTTGTGTTTTTTGTTTGTTTGTTTTTGTTTTTTGGGCTTTTTGTTTGTTGTTTGTTTGTTTGTTTGTTTGGTTTTGGTTTTGGTTTTGGTTTTGGTTTTGGTTTTTGTAACTCATATCTGGAATTGGCCTGAGCATTGAGTTCACCCCTGTGCAGGGCACCAGGGAGCTGTTCAACAAGCACTTCCTGCTGGCCCTGTTGGGGGCACTGGGGAGCTGTGTGAGTAGTGCTCCCTGTTGATCCTGTGGGAGGCACTGGGGAGCTATGTGAGTAGTGCTCCCTGTTGATCCTGTGGGGGGACAGTCTGGAGGAAGGTTTTGGAGAACATAAGGCAGGAAGACTGCTGGCCCTGCATCCTGTCAGAAACTCTGGTGTTGTGCTGCCCCCTTGTGGCACTTCCACACAAGTTCCGTGTTAGTGCGCCTGCTTGGCTGAGGTCCCTGCTTCGCCTGGTGCCAACAATTGGAGTGGTTGGGTGGGTTGGTGGGTGGGGTGGGGGTAGGCTTGCATCGCTGTACCCATCTAACATGATTTTGTCCTTCCGTCTTTCATTCCTTTTCCCCATCATCATAATACAGGAACACAATACCTTTCATAGCTCTGCTGACCAGTGGATGGTCCTGAAGAAACTGCATAGACACACACTGCTGTGCCTGGCTCTGTTGTTTATAAAGCTAGACGACTGGGCAGCGTCAAGAGTGTGAAATGGACACCCTGGGCGATATTCAGAAGCACTAGAGGACTGGGACAGTGGCTGTCTGTTTTTGCACTGCCTGCTTTCCTTGTGAGAGAGGAATTCGTTCTCCAGAATGCAAGAAAAAGGGTGAGCAGGCTTGCTGAAGCTTGTCACCCCAACACTTGGAGATGGAGACAGGTGCATCTCCTTTGTTGTTTTGTTTTGCTGTTGTGATTTATGTTTTGGGTTTTTTTTTCCAAGACAAGGTTTCTCTGTTTGGCCCTGGCTCTGTTGACCAAGATGGCTTTGAACGCACAGAGATCTGCCTCCCTCTGCCTCCCCAGTGCTGGAGTCAAAGGTATGCTCCACCACCACCTCCATTTGATGCAGGTGCATCAATCTTGCTGGCCTTGAGAAAGTCTGTGTCCAAAACACAAAGTGTACTGCATCTGTGAATTGACATTTGAGGGAATACATGTGCTACATACATACAAGTTTGAGCTTACACGTGTATGTCTTCAAGGGCATATACATACAAGCACACAAGTGTAAACATATAATGTGTGAGTATATTTGCACACACACTTAAGTAAAAATAGTGATAAAGAAGCACACAGTTACTTGAAGAACCAGGTAGCTTTTTGGAAGACCTGACCTTCTGTGCAGGAGCATCCTGGTCAGCAAGACCTAGGAGAATGAGACAGGGTGATGCTGCTGAGAACACTGGGTTGGTCCTCTCAGGATGCTCTATGGTTGAGCTACATAAAGACCCTGTCTCCAAACAACCAAAAGCTCATTTAACAATGTCATTTTATTTCCAACGTAGAAAACATATTGCAATGGTTTGGGTGATGGGAGTTAATACCAGTAGAGCTGATCAAGGTGGCCTTTGCTCCGAGTGCAGGGCCATCCTCCTCGGCTTCTGAGAGGCACCTCGCCTCATGCTGCAGAGAGGTGAGACATCCAGGTGACCCACAGTGCTGACAAAGCTGGGGTCGCCTTGTCAGCCCACCAACTGGAAACTACTCAGCAGTAATAAGAGTCCTCAAAGCTTGGCTTGCTGGGCTCTGTCAACCATAGAGCATCCCAAGAGGACCAAACCAGTGTTCTCAGCAGTATCACCCTGTCTCATTCTCCTAGGTCTTGCTGACCAGGATGCTCCTGCACAGAAGGTCAGGTCTTCCAAAAAGCTACCTGGTTCTTCAAGTAACTGTGTGCTTCTCTCTCTCTCTCTCTCTCTTTTTTTAAACTTCACTCACACATTATGTTTACACTTGTGCCCTTGTACAGGTATGTTCTTGAATACATACATGTGTATGCTCAAACTTGTATGTAGGTACTGTAGCATGAATCTTAAAGGTACTTATTAATAAAATCAAACCTGAGGCCAGTTATTGGGGTGAATGCTTGAAGATCAGAGAAGCAGAACAAGTCACAGCTACCTCACCTCGCCAGTTCCTCAGCTGATCCTGTTTCCTCAGACTGGAAACTTCTGAGTCCTCATCCAAATGGATCACGGCTGAACTGTTGCTCAAAAGCCTAAAGGCTTAACTAGCCAAAAGCTTTTAGTTTCTGGTTTTCACGCCTTATATACCTTGCTGATTTCTGCTATCACTCCCTGGGATTAAAGGCTCACTTTCTGGGATTAAAGGCGTGTGTCACCACGCCTGGCTGTTTCCATTGTAGCCTTGAACTCACAGAGGTCCAGAGGGATTTCTGCCTCTGGAATGCTAGGATTAAAGGTGTGAGGGCCACCATTTTCTGGCCTCTATATCTAGTGGCTGTTCTGTGCCCTGACCTAAGATAAAGTTTATTAAGGGTGCACAGTATTTGGGGAACACAGCTACCACCAACAAGTCATGACCACATGGTATCCCTCAACATGTCAATTCACAGATGCAGTACACTTTGTGTTTTGGACACAGGCTTTCTCAAGGCCAACAAGATTGATGCACCTGCATCAAATGGAGGTGGTGTGTGGCATGCCTTTGACTCCAGCACTGGGGAGGCAGAGGGAGGCAGATCTCTGTGCGTTCAAAGCCATCTTGGTCAACAGAGCCAGGGCCAAACAGAGAAATCTTGTCTTGGAAAAAAAAAAACCAAAACATAAATCACAGCAGCAAAACAAAACAACAAAGGAGATGCACCTGTCTCCATCTCCCAGTGCTGGGGTGACAAGCTTCAGCAAGCCTGCTCACCCTTTTTCTTGCATTCTGGAGAATGAATTCCTCTCTCACAAGAAAGCAGGCAATGTAAAACAGTCACTGTCCCAGTCCTCTTGTGCTTCTGAATATCGCCCAGGGTGTCCATTTCACACTCTTGACGCTGCCCAGTCGTCTAGCTTTATAAACAACAGAGCCAGGCACAGCAGTGTGTGTCTATGCAGTTTCTTCAGGACCATCCACTGGTCAGCAGAGCTATGAAAGGTATTGTGTTCCTGTATTATGATGATGGGGAAAAGGAATGAAAGACGGAAGGACAAAATCATGTTAGATGGGTACAGCGATGCAAGCCTACCCCCACCCCACCCACCAACCCACCCAACCACCCCAGTTGTTGGCACCAGGTGAAGCAGGGACCTCAGCCAACCAGGCGCACTAACTCGGAACTGGTGTGGAAGTGCCACAAGGGGGCAGCACAACACCAGAGTTTCTGACAGGTTGCAGGGCCAGCAGTCTTCCTGCCTTATGTTCTCCAAAACCTTCCTCCAGACTGTCCCCCCACAGGATCAACAGGGAGCACTACTCACACAGCTCCCCAGTGCCTCCCACAGGATCAACAGGGAGCACTACTCACACAGGTCCCCAGTGCCCCCCACAGGACCACCAGGGAATACTCAACAGGGAGCACCACTCACACAGCTCCCCAGTGGCCCCCACAGGGCCAGCAGGAAGTGCTTGTTGAACAGCTCCCTGGTGCCTTGCACAGGGGATGAACTCAATGCTCAGGCCAATTCCAGATGTGAGTAACAAAGAAGAAAAATATTACTGTGCATCTAGATGCCCTACTTTCTTTTATCAGAAAGTTCTGATTCACACAGAATATGGTTGTTATGGGCTGCCATGTCACTGTTTTCTCAGGTTGGGGCATTAATACTTGTGGGTAGGTGTTGTTTGCTTTTAAAATAGTGTGTGGTTCCTCCTAGACTGACCTCCAACTCTCCAGGTTGGAAGATGACCTTGACCACCTGATCCTCTTGTCTCCACCCTCCAATACTGGGATTCCCAGCATGCTCTACCTGGTTTTATTTTACAGTGGACAAGAACCCAGGGACAAGAACCAGTGTGCATGCAAGGTATACGGAACACTAGTCCTATTGTTCACTTTCTGTATTTTAGAGAGAGAGATCTCACAGGGTCACCAAAGCTAGATAGACCACTGCTCCTTATATAGGCCAGGGTGGCCTTCAATTTATGGCTAGTCTCCTGTCTGAGCCGGAAGAGTCCTGGGATTACAGGCATACGCCTTCACCCTGGCTCTAGCATCTAGTCTTAAGAAAAATGCACAAACTCCCTAGAACTGGCTAAATGTGAGGGTATGAGATCCCCGAGGGGTGAGCGGACTAAACCTTCAAGCAGTGGGGGTGAGGCTCCATCTCATAGTGTCATCAGAGGCAGGTCTGGACATGGACATGGGGCTGCATACACATAACAGTGTTACTGTGCACCTAAGAGGAACTGAGGCAGCAGGATCCTCAGGAATTTAAAGGCAGCCTGGACTATATACCGAGTTCAGTCCAGCCCGAGTTATAGGGCAATACTCTGTGTGGACACGAAAACCAGCAGATGAAAAGTTTGTAGCAATACTATTCCTATTGTCCAAAGTAGACAGAACCAATGTCAGACAATAACATGGAAGTGTGCATGTGACTCCTTAATACACCTGTCAGGGAATGAAAGCCAATTTCCATCTTTGGTTGTAGGTGGAATGTGTTCCCCTTAGCATGCCTCTGTGAGACTCTTATTATTAGGGTGGGTCATTCAAGGTTTTATGTGTGTTTTTTTGGTTGGTTGATTTTAATTTTATGTATCTATTTCAGTCGATTGCAATTTTTATTTTATGTTTGCATTTTGGATTTGCTATTTATAGTGATCTTCAGTGTTTGGTGAATCTCTAGGGGTCCAGTTTAAGACAGAACAGCTGACCTGCCTGGAAGTTGTTCATGGAGAAGGGAGGCAGAGAAAGAGAGACACAGAGACAGAGACAGAGACAGAGACAGAGAGATACTCACCAGTGGCTTTCTATTCCAGGGGATGGGGGCAGGTGAACAATACAGTTGTCTTAGGGGGATCACAATGTGAGAGGCCAGATCTCCCTCCCAGGCTGGCCAGAGTCACCTGAGAAGTCCTCCTCAGTTTTGTCTGAGCAGATCCAGTGGCTGAGGGCAGGAAAGGATCCCATGGAATGTACATTCTCAGAGTTGTTGTCGGTGGGTTGGGAAGCATGGGGTTCTGGGGTGCTCTTCTCACCCCAGAGTGGAATAAGATTCTTTTTTCAGATTGAGCACACTAAAATGTCTGTCCTAGGAGCTCAGTGTTGCTCAGAGGACTGAGCAGATAAGACAGATGTGTTCTCCTAGTTCTGGAACACTGTCAAGACAATGCTGTTGGACACAGAAGCCAGTGGAGTATGATTATCATCCCAGGAACCTTGTTTTCATGTTACATTAGGGACACACAGACAGATGTACCGTCCACATCAGTCACACAGACTTTTCTGTGTTTCATGCTGTGGCATGTTGGCACTATCTAAGGAGAAAGAACACACAAGATGAGACCTTATCAATGTGAGTGTGGGAAGGACAGGGGAGGTTTCCAGGAAATTTGCCCAAAGGAAGGGCAAAAGGCTGCTTACCTGTGCAAGAACAAGCGACCTTACAGATATGCCCCTCTGAGTGCAGACTTGGGCTGGCACGAGGCAGGGCCCACAACAGGTTGGTGCTCCTTCATAAGGGTTTGTGGTTCCATCCACATCATGGTACCTATCACTCCCTCACGGTGTGGCACGTGGTGGTGAGTATGGAATCCAATTCCCAATGGGAATGGTGGCCTTGAAGGAGCAAGCATGGAGAGGCAGCAGGTGAGTAACTAGAGGGCAGAATTGGTGGAGGGAGAAGACTCAGCCGGCCCTGGAGTCACTCCCCAGTAGAGATTGTTCCAAGCTTTGCTCTGTAACTTTCTGTGGTTGATGACTTTTGGGGGTTCTTCCAAAATGTTGACAGGAGTCCTACAGGGCTGCTTGCTGGCCATCCTCAACCTGGGAATCCACCTTGGGGCAGGTGGGACAGGCTAACTAGAAATATTTTCCCTAGGGAGAGAAGTCTCACCTCATGGAGAAGACCATGTTCTCTGCCCAGAAACAGGGAGCAAAGGACAGTCACTACCCAGAGGGCAATCTCTGATGTTTAGCCAGGCAGGGGGAGAGGGCAAGGTGCTATTGTTCCATGAGACAGCTTAGGGTCCCTTTGCATCTCAGCCCTCCCCTCTGAGCAAGACCCTGTGGAAAGCCTTTCCTTCCTGCCTGGGATTTTACCTGGAGAGATCTGTGTTGGGGTGAACAGCTCTTCCTCTGCAGGTGGGGCCTGTGTCCACACTGCCTCCTGGACATCTGGCCTGGCTCCCCATGGGGCTTCCGATTCTCAGCCAGACCGGTCCCCAATCCGTGGCTCACAAGCCATAGAACTGGGGCTTGACCCCTTCAGAACTTCAAAGCAGAAAGACACAGGAAGGAGACTCTTAGTGGCTTTGGAACACTCAGGACTTACTGTGCTGGCCTGCAGTGCCTAAGTCCCCCACTGGTCCTCCATGGGATCTTTGCCTTCTGTGGCCTTGCCCCGCCCCTGCTCTCCCTGCTCTCATCAGCATCTCTGCTGTCCACTTGTAGCTCAACAAGCCTGAGGTCACACTTGAGGGGATTCTCTGGGATTGGTCTCTCTGAAGTGACAGGTTGTTACATTCACAAGTGTGCCACAATGTGCCCAGGCATCATTTATCACAAAGGACAGGAGGAGAAGCACCAATAAAATGAATAAGTGTACCCACCTGGTTCTGGGGGTGACTCCATGATCCCTTTTCTTTGGAGCCAGGTTCTTGCAGGAGGTGCATCCTCTGTTTGCATGAGGCAGGCAGAAGCAACAGAGGTGTCTGAGGCAGTTCATGATTGTTTTCTTGACCCCTTTCCAGCTGTGATGCCTCCGGGTTCCCGGAAGAAGCTGGGCCTGCATCCTGGGGCTGGCCATGGGTGATGGCCACATCCAGAGTGATAGCCTCTTCCTGCCTGTTGGTCACTTCCTGGGT
Organism: Onychomys torridus; assembly: GCF_903995425.1. Taxonomy (NCBI): domain Eukaryota; kingdom Metazoa; phylum Chordata; class Mammalia; order Rodentia; family Cricetidae; genus Onychomys; species Onychomys torridus. Next base: position 114,720,284 of record NC_050445.1, read on the forward strand.
CATGGCCATGCCCAGAGTCATAGCCTCTTCCTGTGTGATGGTTTCAGTCTGGATCATGGTGGCTTCTGGGGTTATAGTGGCATCCTGAATGATGGCCTCTACCTACATGATGGTCGCTTCCTGTGTGATGGACTCATCCTGGATCATGGTCGCTTACTCAGTCATGGTCCCTTTCTGGGTCAAGGTGGTTCCCTGGGTGATGGCTTCATCCTGGGCCATGGTCCCTTCCTGGGTCATGGCTTCATCCTGGGCCATGGTCACTTCTTGAGTCATGGTTGATCCCTGGATGATGACCCGATCTCAGACTGTGTGAAGTACTCAGTGATTTCCAGGTTGCTGCCCATGAGGGAATCAGCCACAGGACAGCCCAGGTGTGGTAGGTAGGGAGGGTGGGTCCTCTTTGGCTTGCAGCACAGGGTGGCAACCATGCTGTGCCTTGTGCCACCCTGCCTGGCATTCTTCTCTTCTTTCTCCTTGGTCTTAGATGGCAGGCAAGGTGAGGGTGGGAGCAGCAGGCTCAGTAGCTCTCCCTAAGGACACAGGGAAAGTGTGAAGATCTGCCAGGTTGAGGACAAGGCCTGACTGCATGGCTCTCATGGGTTTCTCCTGGTGATGGAAGCAGTCTTCCCCAGGTGACTGGTGCTGTAGAATTAGGTAAGTGGCCATCACCTGGTTATATTTCTGGTCTTTCAGAGACTCAATGATTTCTTCAGATTTATACCCTATGACTGTCATGGCCCTGACAATGCCAGGGCTCGGGGTGCCTGGGAGAGACTGCATGGAAGTAGGTGGTGAAGGAACCTCACTGTTCCTGACCATGGGGCACCTCATGATTTGACCTATGGTGAGCCTGCTCTAGGGATTTATAATCAGCGGTTTGAGGATGATATCACGAATATCAAAGGAAACATGCGGAGGCACCCTGAAGTTTGCAGGATCTGCTGTTTCACTCCTGCAACAGAGCTAGCTTGGAAGGGAAAGCCCCCTGGTCACCATGAGGAAGAGAAGCACACCTAAACTCCAAATATCAGTGGTCCAGCCATCGCATGCCTCCTTTCCAGAGAGGTCCAGGGCACAATAGTATAGAGTGCCACAGAAACCACCAAGCTTCTGCTCAGGGATGATGTCAGCAGAAAGGCCAAAATCGGACAGCTTGGTGTTACCCATATGGACGATTAGGATGTTATTGGCCTCTATGTCTCTATGAACAATAAGGTTATCATGGCAGATATTGCTGGGTGAACAGCCTTCGAGCCTCGCTCTCCTCTAAGGACCCCACTTCCAGTATATGATGCAGCAGGTCTCCCTCTGACGCATGCTCCATCACCAGGTAGGTGGTCTCTCTGGTGTGGACCACATGGAACAATTGAATGATGTTGGCATGAGTCAGGGATTTCATGATGCTGATTTCACTCTTGATAAGCGAGGCATACTTCTCCCTGTTTCTAAGAATTTTTACAGCCACACAGGATACTTTGGGCACATGAACGGCCAGTTTGACCTCTGAAAACTATCCTTGGCCCAGGGTCATCATCATTTTATAATCATCTGTCAAGGTCTCCTCAGCAGAGCAGCGGGCCTCCCTGCCCTGCTCCATGGTCAGGTCCTTGGTTGCTACGGCTAGAACCAAACTCTCAATGGGGAATTTTAAACAGCCCAAATTAGGCCCATGAGACTGTTTAGCAATACAATTTCCTACATCCAAAAGGAAAAAGAAAGTCAGAGGTACTTTAGACAACCTAATAGGGACTCAATGCTCAAGAAGAGAAGAAAGGCTGGGCGGTGGTGGCGCACGCTTTTAATCCCAGCACTTGGGAAGCAGAGGCAGGTGGATCTCTGTGAGTTCCAGGCCAGCCTGGTCTACAAAGCGAGTTCCAGGAAAGGCGCAAAGCTACACAGAGAAACCCTGTCTTGAAAAACTGGAAAAAAGAGAGAGAGAGAGATAGAGATAGAGACAGAGAGAGAGAGAGAGAGAGAGAGAGAGAGAGAGAGAGAGAAAGAAAGCACCTCCCAAAGCAGCAGACAGCACAAGAAGACAGAGATCCAGTGGAAGGAATCAACCAGAAACAGAGAATAAAACAAAGGGTCACAGAAGCTAAGAGCTGCTTCTTGGGAAGAATAATCATCCTCTTACCCGAACTCAGCACTCACTGAGAGAGAAGGCACTAATAAAATCAGAGGCAAGAGCAGTTGATAAGACAACAGACACCCCCAAACCTGAGTGCCTGCGTGTGGAGATGGCTCAGGAGTTCAGAAGACCTGTATGTGGTCCTCAGAACCCAGGTCAGGCAGCTCACCTACCCTAACTCCAGCTCTAGGTGAGCCTACACCTCTGGACTCTGAGGGCATCCATACATATGCATGCATGTGCGCATGTGGGCACACTCACACAGACACATGCATACTTACAGACACTGTACATAACTTAGAATAGTGATAAAAGCCTTTTTATATTATTTCTTTTCATAAGAGGTCATCAAATCCCTTGGAAGTGGAGTTTCAGGCAGCATGATCTGTCATGGGAGTGATGGGAGTCAAACCTAGGTCTTCTGCAAGAAGGGTACATGCTCCTACCAGCTGGGCCATCTCTCTAACATACCCCACCCCCAAATTAACCTGTTTTTTTTTCTTTTTAAACCCACAGGGTTATTATCATTGATTGGAAAATGTGGATGAAATTGAGAAATTTCTAGATACAAATTCAACTTGAGAAGAGATGATAAACAACAAGATTTAAGTATTTATGAAAAATGACTCTGCCCAGAAAAGCCCAGGACCAGGCATTTACTGATGAGCTATTCCAGCCCCTAAAGCACAAATGTCAGCGCTCCTCCAAACTGCACAACATAGAAAGGACTTAACAGTTCCAAACTCATTCATGCCAGGTCCAGGAAAGGACACTATTAGGAAAAAAAAAAGGCTGTTTCCATAATGAACATGGATGTGAAAGTCCTTAAGTACTAACACTTCTCACCAAATTCCACAACACATTAATAAGGCCATACTTGATGGTTAAAACATACTCACAAGGATCCGTGCAAGGATTGCTCTGCATGCTTAGAGGACAAACAACACAATATAGAAACAGAATGAAGGGCAAGAGTGCCACAGTCAACCCATGGGAAGCCATACAGGATGCAACTGGGGCTCTCAACAAGGACAGAAAAGAGCAAATGCTTTACCGGGAAAGCCAGTCCTTCAAATGTACCACTTGTTTTCTCTCCTATGTGGGATTGGGGAGCAGGAGGGGATTGTCAACTGAAAAAGGGGCTTCTAGGAAAGAGGAGGAGGAAGAGGGAGAAGAAAGCATAACAGCACAGGTTAATCACATGATTAATGTGATCAAAATACATTACGGCGCGTTCCTGTGATTGTCATAACTAAATTGCTTCTATGTGCTGTATTCTGTACCAAGAAAAGGCTCAAAATAGGAGAAATAAATCAAGGAAAACATGACAAAAATAAGTGAAGAGGTAAAGAGAAACACAGAAAGGCTGGAGAGATGATTTAGTGTCTCAGAGCACCTCCTGCTCTTTCATAGAACCCTGGTTAGGTACCCAACAGCCACATGGTGGCTCACAACCACCTGTTACTTGAGTTTCATCTAATCTGTCTTAACAAGGACCCTTCCACTTTAATAATAAAACAAGGAGTCATAAGAATGACAGCGGCTCCAGAGCACTGGCCCTGCCTCGGTTACAGACTGATATTGTCCCCTAGTAGGTGGAGAGTGTTTTGCTCTTCATTTGGACCCTAGCCTTCGGTGACAAGTTTGTAATAACTCATCATGTCACACTCAAAGAATTCAACTTATTCTCTTTAAATTCAGATTGATGGGTCCTATAGGATGACAGCTCCTGACTACATTGGGATGTTGTGATAAAATACTGTGTTCCATGGCACCCTAGGGTCTAGGACTAACATCTGTGGGGCTGAGAGAAAGTTGACACCATTTGTCACATGGTCCCCATTGTTCCTGAGATTTCTCACCAAAGTCCACGATCCCAGAAGACAGTGACCTGATATGTTCAAAATGACCAAGAAAGTGCTTGTCATCCAGAACCCTATAGACAACATGTGAAGGAGATGGAGGCCTATCCTGGCATCCGAAAGCCTTCTGCTCTCCAACAAAATGCCTTAGTTTGTCCCTTATAAACAACAGAAATCGGTTGTTTATGTATCTGGACATTGGCAAAGATCAAGATACCAACAGATTGAGTGTGTAACAGGGCTGCTTTCTAACTCTGGTACTTTGTGTGTATTCCCACGCGGTCATGGAAAAGCATGAACTCAGTCTATCAAGCCCTTTTCTAGAGACCACATGTTCTGCTGTGTGGCAATTATTTAGTGCTCGTGAGTCCCCAGATCTTAATACTGATGTTTTATGATGGACATTTCAACAGAGAACTGGCAGGACACAGACACAGACTCACACTTATATACAGACTACATATACTACACACACACACACACACACACACACACACACACACACACACACAGACACACCCTCACAATTAGACATGATACAACTAGCTGTGTCCAGCCCGAGAGGAGTCCTTCAGGGCAGCTGATGTACATTATGTAGGAGCTCAATGGGGAAACCAGGAAATTCTGTTATGGGATATTTGATGGCACTGAGAAACTCAGAGACTGGTAATAGAATTAACCTTGGGTCAGGGGGTGGAGTCAGCGACTAGTTGACAGGAATTAGCCATAGAGAGGAAGGAGGAACCAGGAATATGGATAGAGAGATGCACAGGAAGGAGGGGGGAGGGACTTAGAGATTTGGGTCTTTATGGTTTGGATGAGTGTAGAGACACTTTTCTCCTTGGGTCTCTGGCCAAAAAGGAAGGTTTTCTGGTTGCTTCTCGACCTCTCTCATCTAGCAGGTTTAGGTTTTCTCCACAAGATCTGATTCCTGAGTCTTTATTGATAAATAGAACAATAGTCTTAGTTAAAACTTACATTTTTGGGTGTGGCAGGGCTAGTACCAGTGGGACCAGAAATCCGGCTAGGCCTTGGGCTGTGTGGCGGGGTGCTGCCTCTGGGGCCTCAGGCACTGATGGCAGTTAAAATATCAGTAGATTGAGGCGAGGCCACTAAACTGACAGAGAAACAACCAAAGTCTCATAAAGGTGAGCACAAGGCAAATATTCAAGCTAGGAGAGTGGAGGCAGGGGAAACAGCAGTTCAAGTGGTCTTGAGGCTAGCCTGTGCTACAGGAGACCCTGTCTCACCAAACCAGAAATCAAAAGCAAAGAGAAGAGCAGGGACTGCTTTTGTTTTGTACATGATCGAGGTTCCCAATGCTTCAGAAATATCGTTTGCTGTGAGACACAGGGCATGGACACAGTGAGTGTGACATCAACAACTGAGGGGGGAGGGCTGTGGGCAGCCTCTTCCATGTTCTTGAAGCTACGCTGCTGTCACCTCCCACTAGAAGTCATTGGTTTTACAAGTTAGATGGTCCTCACAGGACCCACCCAGAACCAGCTATGTGACATGAGCCAAAGAAACTGGATGGAAGTTTGCAAGAGGTCAAGAAGGATGTTTTCTGTCAAGAAAACGTTCACACCACCTGAAGGCATCACATGTCTACACATTCCACACTTAAGCACTGGCTAGTAATTCTAGCAAACCAAATCACCACACGATGAAAGGGAGACATGGTACTGTCCAGCAATGGGCACCGAAGTCCTACTTGCCAGTTCTCTATCAAGTATTAGATTTCTGAAAGCCACAGAGGATAGGCCCTCCCTCATCATCCACACCTGGGAATACCTGGAAGGAGACTGAAGGGCTTTGGTGTTGGACCGGGAAGGTTCTGCTACCCACCAACTCTCCCCAAAGATGAAAAGATTAAGATTGGAGGTGGTCGCACATGCCTTTAATGCCAGTACATGGGAGGCAGAGGCAGGGAGACCTCTGTGAGATCAAGACCAGTCTGGTCTACAGAGAGAATTCCAGGACAGCCAGGGCTACACACAGAGAAACCCTGTCTGGATAAACAAGCCAAGAAAAGATTAAGAATTTTATTCAAGGCCAGGTTTGGGAAACTCAGGTAAAGACTGTCCTTGCAATGAAACGTCCCTTCCTTTTCCAAAGGGACAGGTGTTTGGGGTGGGTCTGTGGAGTGCTGGCCATGATTCCAGCACTAGGTACTCTTGTTCCTGGACATGTTCTTTGAGCTCTTTGGCCAGCAGACCTGATCCTTTGCTTCAAAACCATTGTTGTCTCCACCCTCTGTGAGTGATAGCACACAGCTTTAGTCCTGTCATTGCACCCCCCCACTTGAGTTAGAAAATGAAAATGACCCATGAAAGGACAGCTTCCATCAGACAGAAGGACAGAAGACAGTCACGGACAGGGTGTGGAAAGTCCCCCCAAGGAAAGTTCTTTTCTTCCTCAAAGAACAGGCTCTTTTCAGAATTTCATTTTTTTTCTCTTCTTGAATTCTTTTCAGCTGCCCTGTTCCTGAAAGGAACGGAATCTCATCTCCGACCTGCTCGGAGCCATGACTTTTGACCTACCAGACTAAGTTAACCACCTAGGAGGAGACTTTTTCCTAAAGCACAGACACAATGGGTGTCCTTCCTTAAATGCCTTCTACCTAGGCAGTGGTGATGCACGCCTTTAATACAGCACTAGGGCGGCAGAGACACTGTGATTTCTGAATTTGAGGCCACCCTGGTCTAGAGAATGAGTTCCAGGACACCAGTGCTACACAGTGAAATCTTGTCTTGAAAACAAACAAACAAACAAACAAACAAACAAACAAAAAACCAAGCGGGGGTAGGGGGGCCAGTGGCACACACCTTTAATCCCAGCACTGGGGAGGCAGAGCCAGGTGAATCTCTGAGTTTGAGGCCAGCCTGGGCTATAGAGCAAGATCCAGGACAAGCACCAAAACTACACAGAGAAACCCTGTCTTGAAAAACAAATAAAACAAAACAACCCCCCCCCCCTGCCAAATGCCGGGCAGTGGTGTTACACATCTTTAATCCTAGCACTTGGGAGGCAGAGGTGTATCTCTGTGAATTCAAGGCCAGCCTGGTCTACAGAGTAAGATCTAGGTCAGGCACCAAAACTACACAGAGAAATTCTGTCTCAAAAAACAAACAAAGAAAAAAAAAAAAGGAAAAGAAAAAAGGAAAGAAAAGAAAAAAACACCACCAACACCACCCCACCCCCCCAATAAAATAAGAAAGACCATCCAATGTGGCCTCTCAGTCCTTGGACTAGGAGTCCACAAAACATAGAAAGGAAGAGCCTGACATAAAAAGGAAACACTAGAGACTTGAATCAATGGGCAGGGGTTTGTGAGATGAGAGGAATGTGTTCCAAGTTCATGTATATGTATGGGAAGGTCACTGTGAGATTACACACTCAAGATGATGGCTAATATAAACTAATGCATGTTTTTTAATTGTGGAAAAGGATAAATCAAAGTGAAAATGACATAGATCAAGAAAGAATACAAAAATAAAGTGGGAGATTATCAAGAAAAATAAGAGTAAGGACAATCATTCCTGAAACCAGTAAGTGAATAAATAAACAGGAAAGCCACAAAAGCCCTGGCCTCAGAAGGGAACTGGGAACTCACTCTGATGAGGTTCAGCTGCTGTGCAGAGTCCTCGTGTCGCTCACCAGTGTGGAGATCCACCAACCAACAGCTACCACACTGTATGGACAGAAACCAGCCCTAGTGTGTTCTGCATATGGCCAGATGTCTGTCATTCCTCACAATGGCTCCTTGTGATGTTGTAGCAAAAGATACACTAACCATGTCTGGGAACAAATCATGCTGATTTCCTCAGTTTCTGCACTCCAGAACAGGGAAGACATGGAAGCAGGAAAGGCAGGTACCTAGGGCAGTAGGGAACTGAGGAGGTTGGTTACATCCAGTTCTTCCTTGTTGCCAGTGACTGACTTTTTCTGGCAAGGCCCCTATTCCTAAGGTCCACACCTTCCCCAAACAGTGACTCCTGTTCAAACATGTGATTCTTTGTGGGACATCTGCCATTGAAACCTTAGGAAGGATACTTTCCACTGAATGGTGGTAATGCCAGCAACAGGCTCCAGAGTGTTGTCCTTCAGTGGGTTGTGGACACTGATATTCAGCTATCAGTGGACAGGCAGCATGGTTCCTCTTCTACTTGCTCCCTAACACTTTAAAAACTATCTACTTATAAAGCTCTTCATATACACACTCAAGAAAGTCAATTCCCTTCTCATTAGACTCAGATTATTGAGAAATGGATGGTGATCTCTGGTTGACGTTGGGAGGCTGTGATGGCTAATCTTGTCAACTTGAGTATATTAGGAATTAACTGAAACCCAGGCAGTTGGGCACACCTGAGAGGAATTTTCCTTGGCTGAATTATTTGAGGTGGAGACTCTCCCTAATTCTGGATCATATGAGTCAGTAGATCCACCCTACATCTGGGCCACACCTTCAGCTGGCAGAAGGAAGCTTGTACTTTTTCTGTTTGCTTTCCCTCACTCTCACTGGCAAGTTCATCTATCTGAGCCCTTCCTTGCCAGTGTTAGAACCTACTTCTTCTGGACACCAGTGTGGACTGAATACTGGAAGCTCCTTAGGATCTTCCTGGGACTCCAGCACCAGATTGGGTTTGCTAAGTCAGCCAGTGTCTTAGTTATTGTTCTATTGCTGTGAAGAGACACTATGACCAAAGCAGTTTGTAAAAGAAAAGCATTTAACTGGGGACTTGATTACAGTTTCAGAGGGTTGGCCCATGACTGTCATGGCAAGGAACATGGCAGCAGGCAGGCATGGTGCTAAGGCAGTAGTTAAGAGCTTACATCCTGATCTGCAGGACAGGGAGAAGAGGGAGAGAGGGAGAGAGGGAGAGGGAGAGGGAAAGAGAGAGGGAGAGAGAGAGGGAGAGGGAGAGGGAAAGAGAGAGGGAGAGAGAGAGGGAGAGAGAGGGAGAGGGAGAGGGAGAGGGAGAGGGAGAGAGGGAGAGGGAGAGGGAGAGGGAGAGGGAGATTGAGCCTGGCCTACACTTTTGAATCTCAAAGCCCATCATTCCCAGTGATATACCTCGAACAATGCCACACCTCCTAATCCTTACTAAACAGTAACTTGGAACCCAATTCAAAAACTCAAACATATGAGTCCCTGATGGGCACCTGCACTTTGATCCAAATAATCATTCTTGGTATCCCAGTCAGTGGATAGTTGATACATTGAAAATAAGCAAGAAAAACAAAGTTGTGGTGGTGTGTCCATCCTACTCCCCCTCCCGTTTAATCCTAGCACTTGGGAGGCAGAGGCTGGTGGATCTCCCAAGTTCAAGGACAGCCTGGTCTACAGAGTTAGTTTCAGGACAGCCAGGGCTACACAGAGACCCTGTCTTGAAAAACAAAAACAAACAGATTAAAAAAAAAGTCTGTAGTTAGAGTTTTCCTGCCTGGCCCACAGTCAGGACAAATCTCTCTCACCCGCCAGGCCCATAGACGCTCAGACCCAACCAAGTAAACACACAGAAACTTATATTGCTTACAAACTGTATGGTTATGGCAGGCTTCTTGTTATCTACTTCTTCTATCTTAAATTAACCCATTTCTATTAATCTACAAATTGCCACATGGCTTGTGGCTTACTGGTGCCTTACATCTTCCTTGTCATGGCAGCTGGCGGCTGGCAGCTTCTCCATCCAGTCTTCCACTTCCCAGAATTCTCCTCCTCCTTGTCCCGCCTACCCTATCCTTCTTGCCTGGCTACTGGCCAATCAGCACTTTATTTATTTTAACCAATCAGAGCAACACATTTGACATACAAAACATCCCACAGCAAAAGTCAACCAGAATTATCTATACAGCAAATCATCTTTCACATAGCTGTGGGTGATGGACCCATATCCAGGCATTCTGTTTTCTTCCTGATCTCCAAAAATTCCCGAGTTTTGGTAAGTTATAAAAAAGAATAGGAATTGATTACTTGTACTTTTGGAGGTCAGCCAGTCTAGATTAAGGCACCAGCAGATTGTGGGTGGAGTGAGGGCCGCTTTCTCCATCTACTGTGGTTCTGTGTTGTGTTTTCCCACATGGTTAAGAGAGGAATTGAGTTCAGTCTTTCAAGATCATTTTAAAGACTGCATATTCTAACGCTTCAAAAACTAGCCTCATGTGAATGTAATGTTTCCCCCTCTAAGGCCCAAATCTCCCTCAAAAGGTCCAATTCCCGTGTCTTAAATACTAACCCCAAGTATAAGGAGCCTTTCTAGTCACTGCAAGGATGTTCCTTATCTTGGAAACCCAGCCATAAAACAACTGAGGGAATTCTCTGTCATGGAGGAACTTCTGGAATCTGGATTTCCCAGCTTGGCATGGTAGCTAAATTCCTATGTAAGGCCTTGAAGGAAACTGAGAGTGAACCATTAACTGGAACCCCAGAAACTGACACAGGCCATAAACCTTCTAAAACAAGCATATCCCTGCACCTAGTGCTGGCAACCCTGACTCTACTAAACCCTTTCTAGCACAGCAAGTTTATTATTTTAGGGGCTAGCACTGGGAGTTTATGATTTTAATTTATTTTTAGTTTATGTGTGTGAGTTGTCAGGTCCAAGGGAAACTCCATCTCCCCAAATTCCAGAAGGAACAAATGGCTATCTGTAGTGTCTATTAGTATACCCAAGGGCGTGCTGGCCTGCAGGGTCCCCCAGCATCGTGAGTACCTGTGACACATTTCAAAGTCCATGCATCCTCCTAGCCTTTTCACCTCCTCCCCTTCCCTATGCTCGTTCCAGCTCATGGGCTTCCTTCCCCTCAGCTACTCATTCTCCTTATAACTCTGATGGTTTGCCCCTTCTCTGTCTCCCTCTTCCTCCTCTCTCTGCTTTCTTACACTCTCCCTCTCTATGTTTTTTTCTTTTGTCCCCCTTCTCCTCCTTCTGGACAGGTCCTGTGCACTGGCCATGTTCAATCTACTACTTTCTCCTTCTGTTCTGGACTCTTCCAGATGTCTGTGGCTGTTCTCTCTCTCTCATATGTACAATAAACACCTTCCCCTTAACTGTACCATGGAGTGATAATGTTGTCAATTTACATATGAGTGTTTTACCTGCATGAATGTATGTGTACCATGTGTATGCCTGATGCCTGTGAAGACCAGAAGAGGGCTCTAGATTCCCTGGATCTGGAGTTACAGATGGTTATGAACCATCATGTGGATTCTGGGAATTGGGCCTAGGTCCTCTGCAAGAACAGTAAGTATATTTAACTGCTGAGTCATCTCTCCAGTTCCATAGCACTGGATATTTCAGCACAAGTTTTGGGGCCTCCCAGCACCCAGTCACTTATTGTTCTTAAATACTAAAAATTCTTTTCAGGTTTAATAGAGAAGCATTAAGATGGATTTCAGATGAAATGTCCCATATCCAACTTTTAAAGGAAGGAATCTCTGAGCTCAGCAGTTTAGTGATGATTCAAGATATGATATCAAGTTACAGTTAGAGTTGTTTTGTGCCTGATTGTCAGCCGATCTGATTGTACGGCCCTACCTTAGCGCTACCACGTATAGGAGTTTATCTGCTTAGTGAAGTCACAAGGTGGATTGTAAGTCTCTACTTGCCTTAAGCCAGGGATGGGAGAAGCTGTGGAGGAGCATGGCCAGTCCCCTCTGTAGCTGCAAACATTGCACTTATCCAGGAATTTTCGTGTGTTCAGCATCTGACTGCTCCCATAATAACCTGTCCTGTTGGGTTTTTATGGAAGCTTTGTTACATTGGTGTGATTTACTCAATCATGATTTGCTAAAGATCAAGTTGACCTTAGACCTTTGTCTGCTCCCCTGGGACTGGCTGAAAGTCCCAACTCTGATTTACCTTGAGCAGCCCCATCCTGAAGTTAATGGGGCTCCCAGCCCTCAGTCAGCTGATAAGCAGACCAAAAGACATGTCTCTGCAGGTTCTAGAACACTGAGCAGTGATTAGAGCAGAGAAATATGACAATATCATAAAGCACTTTGCATCTCCAGCATGAAACAGGGACAGCCTTGCGAAGGTCAGATAACTGAAAAGTTGACAAGATGTCCTGATTTCTTCCTGCTCAACTTCTCCCCCTTACAGTCTGATAAAGATCACTAGGGAACCTCTTTTTTTTTTTTTTTTTTTTAAATCCCCTGTGTTTCCTAATTTAGACTGATGTGTCAGAGATTCCAGGCAGTTTGTTAGTGGAACAAAGTACTGAGTGAAGCTTATAATTTCAGGGCACTGAAGTCAGGGTGAGGCAGAGAAAAGTTGCTCACACATAGGAAGAGATTCTGAGGGAGGAATGGACTTTCCATTTTCTAATCATGGACGTTGTCTCAGGCAAATACATGTGGACTGAGCCCAAGGTGACAGGGGTGATGTCAGTGTGACTGGGGACTCAGGGACCAGGCAGAGCAGCAGGTGACATCACCACCCAGGGGACCCAGTGAGGTCAGACTCCAGGGAGGCCTCTTAGAGTCCCCAACCATGCTAGAGCAGCAAACACAGCAAGAAAGCCTCGGGTTCCCATCAGGGTTCAGTTTGTGTTCTTTCTGGTGCCTCCTGCTAGCAAGACCCTCCCGACATGTGGGAAGAGCCAGAAGGAAGGGTGTTGATGACCCAGGAAGCTTGGACCTTGTTGGGGGCATATATCTCCCCTAGAAACTCATCTTGTAGTGCTAGGTGTGCTGTCACACTTTCTAGAACAGGAGCCAGAAACTGCTCAGGTAGAACAGGGACTCCAGAGAAGCAGTTCTCAGCTTGTCTTTGCTGGAGGCCAGGGTGCCAGAAGACAGCTCTTGGTCCTCCACATGAGCGCCTCTGCCTAGAGGCCATATGTGACTAAGTGGCTGACACTGGAAGAAGGCACCTGGAATCCTGAATAGGGCCAAGTGAATTGACCAGCCGCGCCCCCCCACCCCCCCTTCAGTGTCCTAGGGCTACTATGCTGTGATGAAGCATCATGACCAAAGCAACTTAGAGAGGAGAGGATTTATTTGGCTTATGCTTCCACATCACTGTTCATCAGTGAAGGAAGTCAGGATAGGAACTCAAACAGGATGGGAACCTGGAGGCAGGGGCTGATGCAGAAGCCATGAAGGAGTGTAATTTACTTACTAGCTTGATCTGTACAGATTGCTCAACCTGCTTTCTTATAGCACCCAGGACCACTAGCCAAGGAGTGGCACCATCCACAATGGGCTGGTCCCTCCCACACCAATCACTAAGAAAATGACCTAAAGGCTTGCCTACAGCCCAGTCTTAGGGAGGCATTTTCTCAACTGAGGCTTCCTCCTCTCAGGTGACTTTAGCTTGTGTCAACTGGGACACAAAACTGGCTAGCACATCCAGTTTTTGCCATCTGTCCTTTATACAGCCCTTAAAGCAGTAAACTGATTGTGCCCTGTTCCCCGAGACCCTCCTGCTATACTGCAGCTCTAGGTGAGTTTTCTGTCTCCTCTCTTCCTATATCTCCCATTTAAGTGACTACCCATAAAACTACAACAAACTTCTATATCAAAACCATCCTCTGTGGTCTGTGAACTTCATTATTTGAATTCTTGGGACAAGAATCTGAAAGTACTGACTCAGAGTTGTTTGGGTAGCTGTTGAGTTTCTGAAATCCAGAGAAAGGCTCCATCATTCTCTAAGATACCCCAGTATTCCCATATCAACATGCTTGTAACCCCAGCACTAGAGGTAGAGACCACAGAGTCGGTTGTTAAAAATCACCCTTAGCTGTACATTGAGTCTGAGGCCATCAGGGATACATTTGACCTTGTCTAAAATAAATTGTCAACAGAGGCTGGACAGATGGCTCAGTTAAGAGTATGTACTGCTCTTTCAGAGGACCCAAGTTCAGTTTCCAGTGTCCAAGTTGGACATGTCACAGCTGCCTGTAATTTCCTCTCCAGGGTGAAGAATGGAATTGAGAGAAGGATGAAGAAGTGATGGGGGTGGGGCTTGTAGGCTTGTAGTTAAGTTTAGTTATTCCAAGTTATTGAGTCACTTAGAAGCCCTTTGCTAAAGTGCTAGAGCCAAGCAGGTGAATAATAATATTAAGATCAACATTTTTTTCTTAAGTACTTTGCTTCTACTGATCAGTTTACCCCTATGAGGTGGACACCATTATCAACTTCATAAAATGGGTGAGGAAGCTCTATAGAGATTAACAATTACCCAATCACAGGACCAGAACCATGACAGCTAGTATTGTCAACTGGACACCTAAGAGGTGAGCCTTGAGGATGCCCGTGAAAGGTTGTCTAGATTAGGGTTAGCCTCTGGGAATATCTGTGAGGGATTGTCTTGTTAGGTTGACTGATGTGGGAAGACCAATTAATTGTGGGTGGGACCACTTATCCTGGACTGTATACAATGGAGAGGGCAAGTGGAGCCTGAGCAAGCACATGCTAATTCATTGCTCTCTTCTTCTAATTGCAGGTGTCACGTGACCAGTCATTGTAAACCCCATTGCCTTGACTCCCCTCTCCACATCCCAAATCCTCTGCTGTGATGACCTAACCTGGAACTGTGAGCTGGAACAATCCCGTTCTCCATTAAGCTGCTCTTGGCAGTATATTTTGCCACAGCAACTGAGGAACAAGACAAGGACCTTGCAGACTTGATAAAATCTAGACTGCTGACACCAGCCTCTGTGCTCTCAGCTCCTCTGTGGTAAAGGACAGCGCTGACCTAGAGTGGAGACAGTAAAAATGTCACCCAGAGCTTCTGGGTGTACCCAGGAGGCTGAGCCAAAGGGGAAAATTAGATCATAGGAAAAGACACCCAGAGGAGAGGGTGGCTCTGGAGAGGAGTCTCACAGAATGAAGAGGGAATGAGCAGTAGCAAACAATGTCAAGAACTGAGGCTGAGGCTGGAGAGATGGCTCAGTGGTTAAGAACATATACTGCTCTTGCAGAGGACCCAAGCTGATTTCCAACACCCACATTGCATGGCTCGCCACTGGCTGTAATTTCAACTCCAGGGGATGAAGACGGGGAACATGGCTTTGGATGAACACTTGGAAAATTTAAGATCATATTTGCCAAGTTGTTTCGTGGGAGTGATTTTTTTCTTCCTCCTGGATATTGAACACAGTACCTTGGTGTGTTAAATGCACTGTACCATTGAGTTATGTCTTCCATAACTCAGTGATTTTAATTCATAACTCATTTCTAATTCTTAATACCCAAGCTATTGATGCAGGTTTTTGAGAATGATGACCTTTTCTCAACTCAGATGTGCAAGACTTAGGATGCTAGACACTGACTGGTCACTGTTAGGTCTCAGAGAACCCAGGGACAAATGCTAACTGAGATGCCTATTTAACATATCAGAGTGGAAGGTGGCCACCAGTCTCAGCATCACAAGTGCCTACTACAGAGTCCTGGCTCCTGTCAGCACTTCTCACCACCCCCGATTTACACCTCTCCAGCCCCTGAGCTTTGCCCCCCCCACACCTTCTGGTCCCTATATACCAGCCATTTTGGGTATGCACACTCTCAGTTCCCCTCTTGGTCCTTGGCTCCTCTCTTTGTCCTCTTTCTTCTTCCCTCTCTCTTCTCTTCCTCTCTCCATCTCTCCCCTACCCTCCCAGTTCAGTCTGCTGGCCATATTCAGTCTGGACCCTTCCAGATGCTTCTGGTTGTTCTCCCTTGTATCTACAATGAAAACCTCTCCTCAGCCATACCAAAGAGCAGTCATATCTGCATTTTCATTCTGTCACCAGAGGTGAACCTGAGACAGTGATGCCTGAGCTCATCGTTTCTGATGGAGATTAAAAACATGACATGGAGTTAAGCAAAGTGAGTGCAAAGCCTTATAAGGAGCATTAAGGGAAAAGTGAAACCCTTGCCTGACCATGGGAGGGGTTCCAAGGAGGGAAACCCACAGAGCTGCTTTCCAAGGGCTTTTTACAGGACTTATGACAGAAATTAAACAAAGATGCAGGTGATTTTGGTAGAGACTGGTTAATTCTCTGGGCTTATCATAAGTCTAACCAATGGAGGGCCCAAGGCTCTGTGCATGTTTTCCTGACCCAGCCAGGGGGATGATCACACGATGCTCAACCAATAAGGGAGGTGGTCACACTTTGAAGCCCCCCTGCCCTTCTCTGACTTATTTTGTTCATCTTGGTTTTCTGCTGTCTGTCCTGGTGGTGGTTGACTCTCTGACCCGGCAGGTGGTGCTGGTCTTAGCCCTTTGGTGGAGTAACATAGTCAGAAGTTTTCTTGGGTCCTACCTGGCCCCCATGGACCCACAGCTGCTTATAAAATAATCACTCAGAGGCTTAATATTATTTATAACTGCTCAGCCATTAGCTCAGGCTTATTAATGACTAGCGCTCACTTAAATTAACCCCTAATTCTTATCTATGTTTAGCCATGTGGCTTGGTACCTTTTCCCAGTTCTGCCTTGTCATCTTGCTTCCTCTGTGTCTGGCTGGTGACTCTCTTTCTGCCTCTGCCTTTCTTCCTCCTCTCTCTCTTGAATTTTCCCACCTGGCTCCATCCTGCTCTCTGCATAGGTCAATGCAGCTTTATTTATTAGCCAATGGGAGTAACACATATTCACAGCATACAGAAAGACATCCCACAGCAGAGTAATTAGACTAACCTGTCTTTATTCTCAAGTTTACATGACCAGCTTGTAGTTTGTCAAGGAGCTAACTCCTGTCACAGCTACCAAGCTGCAATCTTTTCCTGGTTCCTTCATCTTTTGCTCCTAATCCACAGTGGGTGGTCTTTTTTCAAGAAGAGGAGGAAGTGTTTTGTTAGAAGCTATTATTACTTATCATTTAGTCTATTGAAATTAGATACACCAGAAATAAGAATATGTAAAAAGGTAGAGGTCCCTCATATATATTCTCCAGGAAAGGAGGCTTTAGGAGAACCAGCTGGCTTGCTGACACTGGCTCTGTCCCTGGAGCCCCACTCTTTCTCTTCTCTGGTCAACTTGACAATCTCATACTAGTGTGAATTCTAATTGGTCTTAATAGTAAAAACCCAGAGTCAGATATAGGGGTAAATGCTGAAAGATCAGAGAGATGAAAAGAACAAGCCACAGCCACTTCTTACCTCACCAACTCCTCAGCCTGAAAGGGGCCGAGTTCCTGTCTCAGGCTGCCTTGTATTTCTCTCGCTATCCAGTCATATCACTTCCTGTTTCCTCCTTCCTAGTGCTGGGATTAAAGTCGGGTGCCTCCTAAGTACTGGGATTAAAGGCATGAAGTCCCAAGTGCTGGGATTAAAGGTGTATGTCACCACTGACTGGCTTCTATGGTTAACTAGTGTCTAGCTCCACACTCTGATTTATTAGAGCACAAATAAAATATCACCACATATACTCAGCTGCAAACCCTTTTATTTTTCATCTCCAGAGTTCCAATATCACTCTTCTAACTCCAACATTCCTTTTAATGCTAATATCTGTTCATATTGCATCAGTATAGATTTTAATCCTATTTTACATAAGAGAATACGGCAGCCATGACTTAACTAAACTCATGGAAATTGGGTGAAGGACAGAATTAAGGTGCAGATTCCATAGCGAATAGACAGAGGTAAAGGTAGACAGAGGAGAATCAGAATGAGGGACTTAACAATGAGGGGATTCCTGTGTAGATGTTTATGGCTTTTTGTTTGGGTTTGGTTTTTAGGGTCAGGATTTCTCTGTGTAGTAATGAGGACTGTTGGGGTCCAGCCCCTCGATAGTCCCCTCCCAGGATCTGAGAAGAATCTACAACCAGCTGATAATTTAATCTTTGATGAAATGAAATGAATCTATATACACGAAACTCTTTAGTCCATACACTTTATTCTTGTGAGTCAGTTTTTTCTCTACACAGCTTCTATTCTGCTCTCGTGCCTAGCTCCTTTCTTGCCTGATTTCTCTCTACCTCTATCTGCCGTCCCCTCTAAGTTCTATCTTAATTACCTCGTCTTAGTTCTGCCCCGTCTATGTTCTCATATACCTAGTTCTTTCCCATCTTAGTTCTTCTCCCATCTCCCCCCCCCCCCATCTTGTTCCTCCTCATCTTGTTCTTCCCCATCTGGCTCTTCCTCATCTTCCATCTTGTTCATCTAGTATTCTCTTCTAGCTAATTCTTCCCCATCTCAGCTCGTTCCTCTCCAGTTCTTACCCATCTAGTTCTTCCATTCTCTTTTTTCTTCTCCATCTAGCCCTTCTCTGAAAATAAAACTGCCCTTTTATACCTTTGACCCTTATCTCTCCAAGGTACCTCTGCTCCTGCTGGTTCTGGCGAGTTTGCTCCATCTCTAGGCAACTTGGCTAGACCACTTCCATCACAGCTGGATGTACCTGTAAGTTGGAACCCTTTAGTTCTGAGTTAATTGTTAAGGGTGGATCTAAAACTAGAGATAAGACTTTGGAAAGGAGAAAGTTAAGCTTAATTAGCACATCCGCCAGGCCTTCTCAAACAGGTAGTCTGGACACTTAAGTCTGTTCTTGGAGAGTACAGAGGTATCTCTGATAAGGTACTTTCCTCTGTATGGGGATGGACCTGGCCGGATGCTGCCAATGATGGTAATTACAGGGAGGCTTGAACTGGGGTTCTGGCTGTGCATAGCTGGCAGCACAGAAAGTTATCTAAATATTCCTAGAAGTGGTTAGGTAAGGAGTTAGAGAACTATAAAGTTAGAAAGGCTGTAAGAAAAGGAGGGTCCAAGCTAAATTGTGTGAAGCTATTATTTAAGGTACACCTGACTTAGGCGATATCTCCTGTGGAATTTACCTTAATTCGGGAGACTTATTATGTGGTGGTTTGGATTGTTATTCCTGTTAGTTCTTGAATATGGCTAAGGGAGATGTCTGATTCCAGCGCTAAAAGGAGAAGAAATGGATGGGCCTTAGGGAAGGAAGTCTTTCCTGAGGTTAGTCTTCAAATACCTTGAATGTATATGTTCAAATAGTGGTTAGTCTACACTGTTAGCAATTCTTATGAAAAAATCAATTGGGAAAGCTATGAAGGCACACATGATTTTCATAACAGAAGACAGCTGATCTATAATAAGCCAAATAACACCAAATGCCCCCTGGAATTTGGTTTCCTCTGGAGGAATTCCTTGATTCCTTCAAGTAGTGGCTTTGCCATTACCAGCTGAGTTCTTATAATATATTCCTGCAGCCTGTAGCTTTTTTTTTTTTTTAAATATTGGGAGTATGTATGGTTAATATGTTGGAAATCTGGCCTTGAATACACTGAGTATACAGCACAAGCACCTGGTCAAGACAGAAAGGATCCATGCAGGTTTTTGTTTTGTTTTGAACTTGACATAAGCTTGAATCATCTGGGAAGAGGGGACCTTAACTAAAGGATTGTTTTCATCAGATTTCCTGTAGGCAAGCCTGTGATTCATTTTCTTGATTAATGATTGATGGGCTCACAACCACCTGTAACTCCAGTGCCAGGGGATCTGACATTCTCTTTCAACCTCTCCAAATAACCCCACATACATGGTACACATAATTACACACATGCACATGCACACACACAGGTGCACACACACAGGCACACCTACACATAAAAATAAAATAAATCTTAAAAATAAATGAATTAAGTAAAAAAGGTAAATTAATTGTTTTAAGTTCCCAGGTGTGTCTGATATTATTGCCAGTTGGATCAGTGGAAATTTTAAAATAAAATACAAATTCTCACCAAGTTATGTTTTCTTTTACCACACTAAAGGATCAGGCAACATCTCAGAAGATGGGGCAGAAAAAAGAAATGTAAGCTGGGCGGTGGCACACACCTTTAATCCCAGCACTTGGGAGGCAGAGCCAGGTGGATCTCTGTGAATTCGAGGCCAGCCTGGTCTAGAGAGCAAGACCCAGGACAGGCACCAAAACTACACGGAGAAACCCTGTCTCGAAAAAAAAGAAATGTAAGAGCTGGAGGATGGGAAGCAGAGCTGTGAAATGCTGTCTTCTGAACATGACACAGCTATGGTGATATATTGTGTGCCCTAATAAATTTGCTTGAAGATCAGAGAACAGGACAAACCACTAGATTAAACATAGAAGCCAGACAATGGTGGCACACACCTTTAATCCTAGCACTCTGGAGGCAAGAGCTGTTTGGATCTCTGTGAGTTCAAAGCCACCCTGGATAACATGAGATTGACTCAATCTAGGGGAGAAACAGAGCCAGGCAGTGGTGGCACATGTCTTTTAGGTGGCACATCCTAATACTTGGGAGTCATATGTCTTTAATCCCAGCACTAGGAAAGATGAGACAGAAAATGATATGAGTGGGCAGAGAAAGGTATATAATATGTGAGGAGACAGGAACTAAAGTCTTTCAGCCGAGGAAAGCCTTTCAGGCTGAGGAGTCCTAGAGGTAAGAGGTGACTTGTTCCTTTGGCTCTCTGATCTTTCAGCATATACCCCATATGGTTCTGGGTTTTTATTGAAAGACCTTTAGAAATTTGTGCAACACACAGCCACTGAACTGAACTCACCGAAGCTATAGTAACCTACACAAGATCAAGCCAACATTCTAATAGGCAACATTAACTGGACATTGTAGGTTATTAAAAAAGCAAAGAGGAGAGGCTGTGAAGGGTTGAAGGGACATGTTGGGAGTGCCTTGGAGCAGAGAGGTAACTGGGAATGCATATGATCAAGACACATTGTTTTTATGTATGAACTTGTCAAAGAATAAGTAAATGATACTCTTCAAAAAAAAAAACAATGTAGAGGCACACACTTGTCAGCCTATACTCAGGAGACAAAAACAGAGGAGGGTTCACTATGAATTTGATGCCAGTCTGGGCTATAGAGTGAGATCCTATCTAAAAATATTTTAAAATAGCCTTTGTCTATGTATCTAAGTATGTACCTATTACCTATTTATTTTGCAACATGTAGTTCAGGGTGGTCTTTGACTTCACATGCAGTGTAGGCTGACTTTGAACTCCTCCTAATTCTCCTCCTCTACCTTCCGCATCCTGGGATGAAGGCATGTGGTAGCATTCCCAACGATGTGGTCTGAATGAGAACGGCCCCCATAGGCTCATAGATTTGAATACTTGGTCACCAGGGAGTGGTATTATTTGAAAGAATTAGGAGGTATGAGTGCGGCACTAGGGGTAGCCTTTGAGGTTTTAAAAAGCCCATTTTAAGCCCAGAGTCTCTTTTCCTGCTGCCTGTAACCGCATCAGGGTATAGAACTCTCAGTTACTTTTCCAGCATCATGTCTGCCTGCGTATCTCCATGCTCTCCAGCATAATAATGGACTAAACCTCTGAAACTGTAAGCAAGCACCAATTAAATGCTTTCTTTTTATAAGTGTTGCTGTGATCATGGTGTCTCCACAGCATGTAGAACACTGACTAAGAAACCTAGTGTATGTATGTATTAGGACAGGTCAATAGAGTTGAGGAAATTGGCTAAAACCAGTTGCCAAGGCATGTACATAATGTAGTTCCTTATGAGCCAACCTGGAGTCTGCCTGAGGGCCTAGCAACAGGCACTGACAGAGTTCATGATCGTGCCCATTAGGACCAAGCAACATAGGTAGTGATAGGAACTGAATCCAGGTGTTTATGCATTTTGGGTAGGTGAGCACTCTACCAATTTAGGTATACTCTAGCCCTATTTTTATTTTAAAATTAATTCTTTCTTTCTTTCTTTCTTTCTTTCTTCCTTTTTCTCTTTTGCAATGCTGGAGATTAAGCTCAGGATGTCATACATGCTAGGCAGGTACCCCACCACTGAGATATATCTTTTTATTTTATATTTTACTTTATTTTTTGAGACAGGGTTTCTCTGTGCAGCTTTGGAGCCTTTCCTGGAACTCACTCTGTAGCCCAGGCTAGCCTCAAACTCACAGAGATCCACCTGCCTCTGTCTCCTGAGTGCTGGGATTAAAGGCATGTGCCACTACCACCAGGCTAAGATACATCTTCTTAAAAATTAATTTGTTTTAGTTAGGTGTGGTGGTACACATCTTTAATCCCAGCACTTGGAGGCAGAAACAGGTTGATCTTTGTGAGTTCAAGGCCAGCCTAGTCTACACAGGGAGTTCTGTGACACCCAGAGCTACATAGTGAGACCATGTTTCAAAAAAAAAGTGTTTATCATTGCTGAGGATGTAAGCTAGGCTTCAGCCATGCAGAATTTACCTATGCTATACATGTACCATATCACTAAGTCATACTCTCAATTTTATAGAAAGTAAAGTATAAAATAAAGGTCTCACAGTCAGATCTTCTGATATAGGCATCTGATCCCTGCTAAAGTTGAAAATGACTCACAGGAACTCTGAGATAGGCTGGAGTTACATTCTTATATGTAGATAAGGGTGACTTTGAATTATATGTTTTAAAGAATTAAATCTTATCTATATATATCTATCTGTCTATCATCTATCTATATCTATTATCTTTACATTTATTATCTATGGATAGAGTCTCATGTAGCCCAGGCTGGCCTATAACTCCATAAGTAGTGGAGGGTGACTTGAACTCCTGGTCTTCTGGCCTCTACCATTAAGTGACTATGCAGTGCTCAGACCTAAATTCAACATCTATGTCAACCCTCACCTTCCCAAGGCTCAGGGAGCATAATGGAGGGGGTGGGAAGAACATAAGAGCTGGAGGCTTAGCAGGAGAGCTGTGACCTGCTGCCTTTTGGGCATGGCATGGTTGTTGTACTCATGAACCCACTGAAGGTAGAGCATCCATCTTTCTCTATTAGCTGTTTGGAGTCACCCTTGTTAATAAGGTGCTGAGCCTCTGACATCTTTGCTACCTCAAACAAATAAAAACAAACAAAAAACCCCAACAAAACACAACAAACCACCACCACCACCACCACCACCACCACCACCACCACCACCACCACAACAACAACAACAACGAACCCAACCCCAAAACAAAAAACCCAACCAACCAAACACAAAATTGCCCAGCTAGCAGAAGTGGGTTTTATCATTACCATACACATCTGGCTTTCAGACCAGTTTGCTTCCTGGAGGAAAAGCTTTTTGCTGAGTAAAATGCTAAACAGGGGACCAAAAGGGGCCTTGTGTCATGTATTTCAAGAGAACTTTAGAAGTATGAAAAGCTCCAAGTCCTTAATCTCCACACTTGTGTGTGAAATGTTTTAAGCATGAGTAATGGACTAAAATGAAGACAGCTAGGGAGTACATGGAATCTGACAGGTTTAGCAACTTGTTTTTTCCTGCAAACCAGAACTTGGAATACTTCCTGCTCGCAACTGTCTGTTCACTGTTAAAACGTATTTCTAGTTAATAGCTACCATGTTCTGGAGGAAGCTGAGTATGCACAAGAGAAAGTTGCTGTCCTCTTGCCCTGGGCTGTCTTTCTAGTCCTCCTGATGGCTACTTCTGTTAATAGATTTTTGGGTATTTTTCTGGAAATATTTTACTTCTGTAATATTTTATATATATTTATATATATGAATTTTTTGTTTATATGAATTTTTATTTGCTCTTTTGCAGCAGTCTTTCATGTAGTCCAGGCTAGCCTCTAACCTGCCCCCACCTCCCAAGATCTGGAATTACAGGCATGTGCTACCATGCCCAGCTATTCACAAATATTTTTTTCTTAAAAAAGGAGAAGTGTGGAGAAATGGCTTAGCAGTTAAGAGCACTTACTGTTCTCGTAAATGACCTGGATTTGGTTCCCAACACCCATATAGCAGCTCATAACCATCTATAACTCCAGTTTCAGGGACTCCATCTTCTGACCTCCATGAGACCAAGCATACCCATGGTACAGAGACACTCATTTGAGATAAATGTTTATACACATAAATTAAAATAAGTCTAAAAAACAAAAATGAGTAGGTTCAGGCTTGGTGGTGCATACCTTTAATTCCAGCAGAGTTCCATAGATCTCTGTGAGTTTGAGGCCAGCCTGGTCTACAGAGTGCAAAAACACAAAATAAAAAAACCCAAAGGGGCGGGAACATAAGTTATTGCTTCATGTTTGCCTTTTCTACTTGAACTATGATTTGGAGGTAAATTCATATCTGACTATCAAGTGTCTTTTTTATATAAAGATTCATTTTTTATTTTATGTAAGTGAGTGTTTTGCCTGAATGTATGTGTATGCACTTCTTGTGTGTCTGGTGCCTACAGAGGCCAGAGGAGGGCATTGGATTCCTTGGAACTGGAGTTACAGATCGTTGTGAGCCACTATGTAGGTACAGGGAATCTAACCCGGGTCCTCTGCAAGACACAGCAAGTGCTTGTAACTGGGAGCCATTTCTCCATTCTCAAGTGTCTTTCTTTTTTTTAAATGAACAGTTAATACAGTCCTGTATCTGTGGCCCAAATGATTTATTCTCAGCTTTCCATTTGCTTCTCACATGCCTTCTTTGAGTGACAGCAACACTGTTCTCTGTTGATACAATGCCCAATCTGCTTGCTCTCTAGTAAGGCTTCAAAGTCCTCCTTTATAACGCATCTGTGCACGTGTGCGCGCGTGCACACACACACACACACACACACACACACACACACACACACACACACAG